>NC_084619.1:44800454-45100454 GCF_033978795.1 Nerophis ophidion
TAAAACCTCATTTTTGTATTTGCAAACCATAGAAAAACAACTGCATCTAGTAAAACTCACACGTATTCAATATCATAGGCATTTTTTGACATTTTGCACGTTTGGATTAGGAATTATGTTTGAATACATTTTTATTGTTTTTTTCGCTTTATCTCCGGATTCTAAGTACATTACTGTCAAATTGAGTAAACATTTTTATTTAGTTTTTGCAAACCTTGCCAAATGTTTTTTTTTTCAGGCAAACTCCCAAAGATGCATTATTTCAGGCATTATCAGCTTTTTTTCATGTGTGGTGTAGGAGTTATATTTAAATAACTGTCATATTGAGTGTAACATTATACAGTCATATTGAGTAAAACCTCATTTTTGTATTTGCAAACCATAAAAAAATACTGTATCTAGTAAAACATTTTGAACGTTGGAATACCTTTTAATTGCTTTTTTCGCATTATCTCAGGATTCTAAGTACATTACTGTCAAATTAGTAGAAAAATACTTTTTGTTTTTGCCAACCTTACCAAATGTATTTTTTCCAGAAAAACTCTCAAAGATAATATTTCTTGAGGCATTTTTAGACACGTTGCATCTCTACTTTTGGAGTTATGTTTCAAAAACTGTCATTTTGAGTGTGACCAATATGAGGCCAGGAAAACCAAATTTTTGTATTTGTGAACCTCTCCAAAATACCTGATTCTGTTAAAACTCACATAAATTCAATATTATAGGCTTTTTAGACAAATTTCAAGTTTGGTTTTGGAGTTATGATTATAAACCTTTTATATTTAGTATGACTGTTACACTGTTATATTGAATCAAAAAACTAACTTGTGTCTTTGCAAACCTTACAAAAGATATTTTTTCTAGTACAACCAACAAAAATACATACCTCTAGGCATTATTAGCCATTTTGCATGTGCTTTTTAGAAGTTATGTTTGAATACATTTTTTTTACTTATGTCAGGATTGTAAGCCTTTGTAGTCATATTGAATAAAAAACTACTTTTTGCATTTGCAATATTTAAAAAAAGCATATGTTTCGAGTAAAACTCCCAAAGATGCATTATTTCAGGCATTATTAGCCGTTTTTCATGTGTGGTGTTGGAGTTATGTTTAAATAACTGTCATATTGAGTGTTACAGTATACAGTCATATTGAGTAAAACCTCATTTTTGTTTTTGCAAACAATAAAAAACAACAACTCTGTCTAATAAAACTCACATGTATTCAATATCACAGGCATTTTTAGACATTTTGCACGTTTGGATTAGGAGTTATGTTTTTATTGCTTTTTTCGCATTATCTCAGGAATCAAAGAACATTATAGTCATGTTGAGTAAAAAACTACTTTTTGCTTTTGCAAAATTTAAAAAAGCTAATGCTTCGAGTACAACTCCAAAAGATGCATTATTTCAGGCATTATTAGCCATTTTTCATGTGTGGTGTAGGAACTATGTTTAAATAACTGTCATATTGAGTGTTACAGTATACAGTCATATTGACTAAGACCTCATTTTTGTATTTGCAAACCATAGAAAAACAACTGTATCTAGTAAAACTAACATGTGTTCCTTATCACAGGCATTTTTAGACATTTTGCACGTTTGGATTAGGAATTATGTTTGAATACATTTTTATTGTTTTTTTTCGCTTTATCTCGGGATTCTAAGTACATTACTGTCAAATTAAGTAAAAAAATATATTTTGTTTTTGCAAACCTTGCCAAATGTTTTTTTTTTTCAGGAAAACTCTCAAAGATGCATTTCTTCAGGCATTATTAGACATTTTGCATGTGTGGTGTAGGAGTTATGTTTAAATAACTGTCAAATTGAGTGTTAAAGTATACAGTCATATTGAGTAAAACCTAAATTTTGTATTTGCAAGCCATAGAACTGTATCTAGTAAAACGAACATTAATTCAATATCACAGACATTTTTAGACATTTTGCACGTTTGGATTAGGAATTATGATGGAATACATTTACATTTTTTGTTTTCGCTTTATCTCAGGATTCTAAATACATTACTGTCAAATTGAGTAAAAACTACTTTTTGCATTTGCAATATTTAAATAAGCATATGTTTCGAGTAAAACTCCCAAAGATGCATTATTTCAAGCATTATTAGCCATTTTGCATGTGTAGTGTAGGAGTAATGTTTAAATAACTGTCATATTTAGTGTTACAGTATACAGTCATATTGAGTAAAACCTAAATTTTGTATTTGCAAACCATAAAAAAACATCTGTAACTAGTAAAACTAACAATTATTCAATATCACAGGCATTTCTAGACATTTTGCACTATTGGATTAGGAATTATGTTGGAATACATTTTTTTTTGCTTTTTTCGCATTATCTCAGGATTCTAAGAACATTATAATCATGTTGAGTAAAAAACTACTTTTTGCATTTGCAAAATTTAAAAAAGCATTTGCTTCCAGTAAAACTCCCAAAGATGCATTATTTCAGGCACTATTAGCCATTTTTCATGTGTTGTGTAGGATTTATGTTTAAATAACTGATATATTGAGTGTTACAGTATACAGTCATATTGACTAAAACCTCATTTTTGTATTTGCAAACCATAGAAAATCAACTGTATCTAGTAAAACTCACATGTATTCAATATCATAGGCATTTTTAGACATTTTGCACGTTTGGATTAGGAATTATGTGGAATACATTTTTATTGTTTTTTTCGCTTTATCTCAGGATTCTAAGAACATTGTCAAATTGAGTAAAAAATTATATTTTGTTTTTTCAGGAAAACTCTCAAAGATGCATTTTTTCAGGCATTATTAGACATTGTGCATGCATATTTTTGGAGTTTTGTTTCAAAAACCGTCATTTTGAGTGTGACCAATATGAGGCCCGTACAATTGACCACTAAATGGTAACACCCCAATAAGTTTTTCAACTTGTTTAAGTCGGGGTCCACGCTAATCAATTCATGGTTAAAAAAAAGTGATTTCCTTCACCGAGCATCAAACCCGGATCGCAACGGTGAGCGCATTGAATCCTAACCACTAGACTGTACCATCAAGTACAGCCAGGAACAACACTTTACGTTACTAACCAATATAAATAAACCATTTATATATAGACGTCAGTAGGCTAAATGAAACTCTTCAACATAACATTTCAATATGTATATATATTTCCCAATGGTTCAACCGCCACCTGCCCGAATCTATTTAAAATATATTTTTTCGTCAATTCACCCGCCCGACCTGCTGTTTATCCGCGGACTCCACGGTTGTGACCGTAAACCGCGCATCTCTACTAGATACAGTTGTTTTTTTATTGTTTGCAAAGACAAAGATTTGGTTTTACTCAATATGACTGTATACAATATGACAGTTATTTTTACATAACTCTTACACCACACATGAAAAATGGCTAATAATGCCTGAAAAAATGCACCTTTGGGAGTTTTACTCGAAACATATGCTTTTTTAAATCTTGCAAATGCAAAAAGTAGTTTTTTACTCAATATGACGATAATGTTCTTAGAATCTTGAGATAATGTGACAAAAGCAATAAAAATGTTTTCAAACATCCCTTCTAAACAACAAATGCAAAATGACTAATAATGCCTGGAGATATGTATCTTTGTTAGCGGTACTAGAAAAATAACATTTTGTAAAAAGTATGTTTTTACTCAATTTGACAAGAATGTACATACAATTCTGAGATATTGCAAAAAAAAAGCAATACAAATGTATTCCATCATAATTCCTAATCCAAACGTGCAAAATGTGATGTAGGAACTATGTTTAAATAACTGTCATATTGAGTGTTACAGTATACTGTCATATTGACTAAAATCTAATTTTTGTATTTGCAAACCATAGAAAAACAACTGCATCTAGTAAAACTCGCACGTATTCAATATCATAGGCATTTTTAGACATTTTACACGTTTGGATTAGGAATTATGTTTGAATACATTTTTATTGTTTTTTTTCCTGCTTTATCTCAGGATTCTAAGTATATTACTGTCAAATTGAGTAAAAAAAATGCATTTTGTTTTTGCAAACCTTGCCAAATGTTTTTTTCTTCAGGAAAACTCTCAAAGATGCATGTTATATTGAATAAAAAAAACTAACTTGTGTCTTTGCAAACCTTACAAAAGATTATTTTTCTAGTACAACTAACAAAAATACACATCTCTAGAAATTATCTGCCATTTTGCATGTGGTTTTTAGAAGTTATGTTTGAATACAATTTTATTACTTTTTTCGCATTATATCAGGATTGTAAGACTTTGTAGTCATATTGAGTAAAAAACTACTTTTGGCCTTTGCAATATTTAAAAAAGGATATGTATCGAGTAAAACTCCCAAAGATGCATTATTTCAGGCATTATTAGCAATGTTTCATGTGTTGTGTAGGATTTATGTTTAAATAACTGTTATATTGAGTGTTAAAGTATACAGTCATATTGAGTAAAACCTCATTTTTGTTTTTGCAAACTATAAAAAAAAAACAACTGTGTCTAGTTAATCTAACATTTATTCAATATTACAGGCATTTTTAGATTTTTTGCACGTTTGGATTAGGAGTTATGTTGGAATACATTGTTTGTTTTTTTTTTTCTTATTATCTCAGGATTCTAAGAACATTATAGACATATTGAGTAAAAAACTACTTTTTGCATTGCAAGATTTAAAAAAAGCATATGCTTCGAGTAAAACTCCCAAAGATGCATTATTTAAGGCATTATTAGCCATTTTTCATGTGTTGTGTAGGAGTTATGTTTAAATAACTGTCACATTGAGTGTTACAGTATACAGTCATATTGAGTAAAACCTAGTTTTTGTATTTGTGATTCTTTCCAAAATACCCGATTCCGTTAAAACTCACATAAATTCAATATTACAGGCTTTTTTAGACAAATTTCAAGTTTGGTTTTGGAGTTATGATTATAAACCTTTCATATTTAGTATGATAGTTACACTGTTATATTGAATAAAAAAACTAACTTGTGTCTTTGCTAACCTTACAAAAGATCAAATTTCTAGTACAACTAACAAAAATACACATCTCTAGGCATTATCAGCCGTTTTCCATGCGTCGTTTGGAATTTATTTTTGAATACATTTTTATTGCTTTTTTTGCATTATCTCAGGATTCTAAGTATAATACTGTCAAAGTAAAAAATTATATTTTGTTTTTGCAAACCTTGCCAAATGTTTTTTTTTCAGGAAAACTCTCAAAGATGCATTTCTTCAGGCAGTATTAGACATTTTGCATGTGTGTTTTTGGAGTTATGTTTAAATAACTGTCATATTGAGTGTTACAGTATACATTCACATTGAGTAAAATCTAAATTTTGTATTTGCAAACTATAGAAAAACAACTGTAGCTAGTAAAACTCACACGTATTAGATATCATAGGCATTTTTAGACATTTTGCACGTTTGGATTAGGAGTTATGTTTTTATTGCTTTTTTCGAAATTATCTCAGGAATCTAAGAACATTATATTCATGTTGAGTAAAAAAACTACTTTTTGCATTTGCAAAATTTAAAAAAGCTTATGCTTCGAGTAAAACTCCAAAAGATGCATTATTTCAGGCATTATTAGCCATTTTTCATGTGTGATGTAGGAACTATGTTTAAATAACTGTCATATTGAGTGTTACAGTATACTGTCATATTGACTAAAATCTCATTTTTGTATTTGCAAACCATAGAAAAACAACTGCATCTAGTAAAATTCGCACGTATTCAATATCATAGGCATTTTTAGACATTTTGCACGTTTGGATTAGGAATTATGTTTGAATACATTTTTATTGTTTTTTTTCCTGCTTTATCTCAGGATTCTAAGTACATTACTGTCAAATTGAATAAAAAAAAATGCATTTTGTTTTTGCAAACCTTGCCAAATGTTTTTTTTCTTCAGGAAAACTCTCAAAGATGCATTTCTTCAGGCATTATTAGACATTTTGCATGTGTGGTGTAGGAGTTATGTTTAAATAACTGTCAAATTGAGTGTTACATTATACAGTCATATTGAGTAAAACCTCATTTTTGTATTTGCAAACCATAAAAAAAAAACTGTATCTAGTAAAACTCACATTTATTCAATATCTCAGGCATTTTTAGACATTTTGACCGTTTGAATTAGGAATTATGTTGGAATACCTTTTAATTGCTTTTTTAGCATTATCTCAGGATTCTAAGTACATTACTCTCAAATTAGTAGAAAAATGCTTTTTGTTTTCGCCAACCTTACCAAATGTTTTTTTTTCCAGAAAAACTCTCAAAGATACATTTCTTCAAGCATTTTTAGACACGTTGCATCTCTACTTTTGGAGTTATGTTTCAAAAACTGTCATTTTGAGTGTGACCAATATGAGGCCAGGAAAACCAAATTTTTGTATTTGTGAACCTCCCCAAAATACCGGATTCTGTTAAAACTCACATAAATTCAATATTATGGGCTTTTTAGACAAATTTCAAGTTTGGTTTTGGAGTTATGATTATAAACCTTTTATATTTAGTATGACTGTTACACTGTTCAATTGAATAAAAAAACTAACTTGTGTCTTTGCAAACCTTACAAAAAAAATGTTTTCTAGTACAACTAACAAAAATACATATCTCTAGGCATTATCAGCCATTTTGCATGTGCTTTTTAGAAGTTATGTTTGAATACATTTTTTTTACTTATGTCAGGATTGTAAGCCTTTGTAGTCATATTGAGTAAAAAACTACTTTTTGCATTTGCAATATTTAAAAAAGCATATGTTTCGAGTAAAACTCCCAAAGATGCATTATTTCAGGCATTATAAGCCGTTTTTCATGTGTGGTGTTGGAGTTATGTTTAAATAACTGTCATATTGAGTGTTACAGTATACACTCATATTGAGTAAAACCTAATTTTTGTTTTTGCAAACAATTAAAAACAACAACTGTGTCTAGTAAAACTCACATATATTCAATATCAAAGGCATTTTTAGACATTTTGCACGTTTGGATTAGGAGTTATGTTTTTATTGCTTTTTTCGCAGTATCTCAGGAATCTAAGAACATTATAGTCATGTTGAGTAAAAAACTACTTTTTGCATTTGCAAAATTTAAAAAAGCTAATGCTTAGAGTAAAACTCCAAAAGATGCATTATTTCAGGCATTATTAGCCATTTTTCATGTGTGGTGTAGGAACTAAATAACTGTCATATTGAGTGTTACAGTATACAGTCATATTGAGAATAACCTCATTTTTGTATTTGCAAACAATAGAAAAACAACTGCATCTAGTAAAACTCACACGTATTCAATATCATAGGCATTTTAGAGATTTTGCACGTTTGGATTAGGAATTATGTTTGAATATATTTTAATTGTTTTTTTCATCTATGGTGTAGGAGTTATGTTTAAATAACTGTCATATTGAGTGTTACAGTATACAGTCAAATTGAGTAAAACCTAAATTTTGTATTTACAAACCTTAGAAAAACAACTGTGTCTAGTAAAACTCACACGTATTCAATATCATAGGCATTTTTAGATATTTTGCACGTTTGGATTAGGAGTTATATTTTTATTGCTTTTTTCGCATTATCTCAGGAATCTAAGAACATTATAATCATGTTGAGTAAAAAACTACTTTTCGCATTTGCAAAATTTAAAAAAGCTTATGTTTCGAGTAAAACTCCAAAAGATGCATTATATCAGGCATTATTAGCCATTTTTCATGTGTGGTGTAGGAACTATGTTTAAATAATTGTCATATTGAGTGTTACAGTATACAGTCATATTGACTAAAACCTCATTTTTGTATTTGCAAACCATAGAAAAACAACTGCATCTAGTAAAACTCACACGTATTCAATATCATAGGCATTTTTAGACATTTTGCACGTTTGGATTAGGAATTATATTTGAATACATTTTTATTGTTTTTTTTGCTTTGTCTCCGGATTCTAAATACATTACTGTCAAATTGAGTAAAATTTTTTATTTAGTTTTTGCAAACCTTGCCAAATGTTTTTTTTTTTTCAGGAAAACTCCCAAAGATGCATTATTTCAGGCATTATTAGCCATCTTTCATGTGTGGTGTAGGAGTTATGTTTAAATGACTGTCATATTGAGTGTTACATTATACAGTCATATTGAGTAAAACCTCATTTTTGTATTTGCAAACCATAAAAAAATACTGCATCTAGTAAAACATTTTGAACGTTTGAATTAGGAATTATGTTGGAATACCTTTTAATTGCTTTTGTCGCATTATCTCAGGATTCTCAGTACATTACTGTCAAATTAGTAGAAAAATACTTTTTGTTTTCGCCAACCTTACCAAATGTATTTTTTCCAGAAAAACTCTCAAAGATACATTTCTTCAGGCATTTTTAGACACGTTGCATTTCTACTTTTTGAGTTGTGTTTCAAAAACTGTCATTTTGAATGGGACCAATATGAGGCCAGGAAAACCAAATTTTTGTATTTGTGAACCTCTCCAAAATACCTGATTCTGTTAAAACTCACATAAATTCAATATTATAGGCTTTTTAAACACATTTCAAGTTTGGTTTTGGAGTTATGATTATAAACCTTTCATATTTAATATGACAGTTACACTGTTATATTGCATAAAAAAACAACTTTTGTCTTTGCTAACCTTACAAAAGATAATTTTTCTAGTACAACTAACAAAATTACACATCTCTACGCATTATTAGCCATTTTTCATGTGTTGTTTAGAAGTTATGTTTGAATACATTTTTATTGCTTTTTTCACATTATCTCAGGATTCCAAGAACATTATAGTCATATTAAGTAAAAAACTACTTTTTGCATTTGCAAGATTTAAAAAAGCATATATTTCGAGTAAAAATCCAAAAGATGCATTATTTCAGGCATTATTAGCCATTTTTCATGTGTGGTGTAGGAGTTATGTTTAAATAACTGTCATATTGAGTTTTAGTATACAGTTATATTGAGTAAAACCTCATTTTTGTATTTGCAAACAATAGAAAAACAACTGTATCTAGTAAAACTCATATGTATTTAATATCACAGGCATTTTTAGACATTTTGCACGTTTGGATTAGGAATTATGTTGGAATATATTTTTATTGCTTTTTTCGCATTATCTCAGGATTATAAGTACATTACAGTCAAATTTAGTAAAAAAAATACTTTCTGTTTTTGCAAACATTACCAAATGGGTTTTTTTCCATTAAAACTCTCAAAGATACATATCTTCAGGCATTATTAGACATTTAGCATTTCTACTTTTGGAGTTATGTTTCAAAAACGGTCATTTTGAGTGTGACCAATATGAGGCCAGTAAAACCTAATTGTTGTATTTGTGAACCTTTCCAAAATACCTGATTCTGTTAAAACTCACATGAATTCAATATTACAGGATTTTTTTAGACAAATTTCAAGTTTGGTTTTGGAGTTATGATTATAAACCTTTCATAATTAATATGACAGTTACACTGTTATATTGAATAAAAAAAACTAACTTGTGTCTTTGCAAACCTTACAAAAGATTATTTTTCTAGTACAACTAACAAAAATACACATCTCTAGGCATTATCAGCAATTTTTTCATGTGCTGTTTAGAAGTTATGTTTGAATACAACTTTATTACTTTTTTCGCATTATGTCAGGATTGTAAGAACATTATTGTCATATTAAGTAAAAAACGCCTTTACTCATTTGAAAGATTTAAAAAAGCATATGTTTCGAGTAAAACTCCCAAAGATGCATTATTTCAGGCATTATTAGCTATTTTTCATGTGTGGTGTAGGAGTTATGCTTAAATAACTGGCATATTAAGTGTTACAGTGTTACATATTGAGTAGAACCTAAATTTTGTGTTTGCAAACCATAGAAAAACAACTGTATCTAGTAAAACTAACATTATTTCAATATCACAGCTATTTTTAGACATTTTGCACGTTTGGATTAGGAATCATATTGGAATACATTTTCATTGCTTTTTTCTTATTATCTCAGGATTCTAAGAACATTATGTTCATATTGAGTAAAAAACTACTTTTTGCATTTGCAAGATTTAAAAAAGCATATATTTCGAGTAAAAATCCAAAAGATGCATTATTTCAGGCATTATTAGCCATTTTTCATGTGTGGTGTAGGAGTTATGTTTAAATAACTGTCATATTGAGTGTTACAGTATACAGTTATATTGAGTAAAACCTCATTTTTGTATTTGCAAACAATAGAAAAACAACTGTATCTAGTAAAACTCATATGTATTTAATATCACAGGCATTTTTAGACATTTTGCACGTTTGGATTAGGAATTATGTTGGAATACATTTTTATTGCTTTTTTCGCATTATCTCAGGATTATAAATACATTACTGTCAAATTTAGTAAAAAAATACTTTTTGTTTTCGCAAATCTTACCAAATGTTTTTTTTCCAGTAAAACTGTCTAAGATACATTTCTTCAAGCATTATTAGACATTTTGCATTTCTACTTTTTGAGTTATGTTTCAAAAACTGTCATTTTGCGTGTGACCAATATGAGGCCAGCAAAACCTAATTGTTGTATTTGTGAACATTTCCAAAATACCTGAGTCTGCTAAAACCCACATAAATTCAACATTACAGGCTTTTTTAGACAAATTTCAAGTTTGTTTTTGGAGTTATGATTATAAACCTTTCATATTTAATATGACAGTTACACTGTTATATTGAATAAAAAAAACTAACTTGTGTCTTTGCAAACCCTACAAAAGATTATTTTTCTAGTACAACTAACAAAAATACACATCCCTAGGCATTATTAGCCATTTTTCATGTGTTGTTTAGAAGTTATGTTTGAATACATTTTTTTGCTTTTTTTGCATTATCTCAGGATTCTAAGACTATTATAGTCATATTGAATAAAAAACTACTTTTTGCATCTGCAAGATTTAAAAAAGCATATGTTTCGAGTAAAACTCCCAAAGATGCATTATTTCAGGCATTATTAGCCATTTTTCATGTGTGGTGTAGGAGTTATGTTTAAATAACTGTCATATTGAGTGTTACAGTATACAGTCATATTGAGTAAAACCTCATTTTTGTATTTACAAACCATAGAAAAACAACTGTATCTAGTAAAACTCACATGTATTCAATATCAAAGGCATTTTTAGACATTTTGCACGTTTGGATTAGGAATTATGTTGGAATACATTTGTATTGCTTTTTTCGCAATACAAATGTCAAATTGAGTAAAAAATTAAATTTTTGTTTTTGCAAACCTTACCAAATTATTTTTTTTCAGGAAAACTCTCAAAGATGCATTTCTACAGTTATTATTAGACATTATACATGTGTATTTTTGGAGTTATGTTTTAAAAACTGTAATTTTGAGTGTGACCAATATGAGGCCAGTAAAACCTAAGCTTTGTATTTGTGATTCTTTCCAAAATACCTGATTCAGGTAAAACTCACATACATTCAACATTAAGGCTTTTTAAGACAAATTTCATGTTTGGTTTTGGAGTTATTATTATAAACCTTTCACATTTAGTATGACAATCCTCCGGAGGCAGCAGACAGGTACCGTCAGGCTAAACATATTTGAAGCCTGGTATATAAAGGTTTATGCTTTTACTAACAATTTAACATTTTTCTCTGTAATATGGCACACGCTGGTGAGTGCAAGACATACTTGATCAACAGCCAACAGCCACACAGGTCACACTGACGGTGGCCGTACAAACAAATTTCACACTGTTACAAATATGCGCCACACTGTGAACCCTCATCAAACAAGAATGACAAACACATTTCGGGAGAACATCTTCACCGTAACACAAAATAAACACAAAAGAACAAATACCCAGAATGCCATGCAGCGCTACTCTTCCGGGCTACACCCCCGCAACCACCAAACCCCGCCCGCCTCAACTGACGCAAGGAGGGGGACCGTGATGTGGGGTGGTGGCAGGGGTGTAGTCCGGAAGAGTAGCGCTGCATGGAATTCTGGGTATTTGTTCTTTTGTGTTTATTTTGTGTTACGGTAAAGATGTTCTCCCGAAATGTGTTCGTCATTCTTGTTTGATGTGGTTTCACAATATTGGCGCATATTTGTAACAGTGTTAATTTTTTTTGTACAGCTCCCGTCAGTGTGATTTGTAATGCTGTTAATCAAGTACGTCTTGTAGTCAACATTGTACAACCAACAAATCCTCGCATAACATGCGTGCGGCCCCCTCGGCATGCTGTTGGTTTGCTGAATGAGCGAACACGACAAAAGGTTGTCAAGGAAGTTGAAAGCAGTGCTGTCACAGAACCACATTAAAATGTTTGTCCGGTCGATATAGGGACAATCCATTGCGAGGGTCACAGGAAGCCTCTCGTTAAAATTGGGAGGATTCGCAAGTATGTTGCTAGGTCTGGATGGTCATTCAAAGAAGCTGAATCCACTTTTCATGTAGTTTCAGCATCCAGTGGCCCCCTATTTTAACAATTCAGAAAGAGTGTAAAATAATGGTATTTTTCTGTGGAAATACCAGCATTGTCACTTTATTAAAGTTGGTTGATCATATTAATTTGGAAAAACTCTGTAGAATAAAAGTATTTTTCTGCAAAACTGTTTGCATCAATACTTTATTAAAGGTTGTTGACCTTAATAATATTGTAAAAATCTGTAAAATTACGATATTTTTCCGCAAAACGTTTCATGAAAATTTCTGTAAATATAATGTTTTTGATTATTATTTGGTTTGCAATGTTTTACTTAAATGTTATAGTTTTCGTTTGGCAGCCGTATCTGCCAGTAGATGACTGTTTGTTTTACAGATTTTTTTTTTTGTATGTGTATAGACATTTATCTTTGTCAGTTTTACTAGAAAAAATATATTTTTTAATGTTCTCACACACACAAGGTACACTGTAAAAAAAAAAATCTGTAAAAAAACTAATCTACTGGTAGCTACGGCTGCCAAATGAAAACCATAAAATTAAAGTAAAACACTGTAGACCAAATAATGATCTAAAACATTATATTTACAGAAATTTTCATTAAACGTTTTGTGGAAAAATATCAACATTTTTCAGATTTTTACTAAATTGTTAAGATCAACCACCTTTAATAAAGTGACAATGCAAACAGTTCTGCAGAAAAATACCTTTTTTCTACAGAGTTTTTCCAATTAATTATGATCAACCAACTTTAATGGAGTGACAATGCTGGCGGTTCCACAGAAAAACATGATTATTTTACAGATTTTTTCTGAATTATTAAGATCAAGAGTCTCAAACTCAGTTTACCGGGGGGCTATAGTGTGTAGAAACTACGTGAAAAGTGAATTCACCTTCCTTTAATGGCAATACTGACATGGCAACATACTTGCCAATCTTTACAGGAGACTCCCTGTGACCGTAGTGAAGGGCTATCTGATATCGACTGGACAAGTATCTTTAAGGCCTGCTGTGACAGTACTGCAAGTGGCGTTTTGTTATTAGACTTTTGTGCTTGTCATAGGTTGTCCATAACATACTTGATCAACAGCTATATAGCTCACACTGACGGTGGCTGTCCAAAAAATGTTAACATTGTTACAAATATGCACCACATATTGTGAACCCACATCAAACAAGAATGACAAACACATTTTGGGAGAACATCTTCACCGTAACACAAAATAAACACAAAAGAACAAATACCCAGAATTCCATGCAGTGCTACTCTTCCGGGCTACACCCCCGCCACCACCCCACATCACCGCCCCCCTCCATGTGTCGGTTGAGGTGGGCGGGGTTTGGTGGTTGCGGGGGTGTAGCCCGGGCGAGTAGCGCTGCATGGCATTCTGGGTATTTGTTATTTTGTGTTTATTTTGTGTTACGGTGAAGATGTTCTCGCGAAATGTGTTTGTCATTCTTGTTTGATGTGGGTTCACAGTGTGGCGCATATTTGTAACAGTGTAAAATTTGTTTGTATGGCCACCGTCAGTGTGACTTGTATGGCTGTTGGAGCCAGATGAGGTGGTTCGGGCATCTGGTCAGGATGCCACCCACACCCCACCCTAGGGAGGCGATTAGGGCATGTCCAACCGGTAGGAGGCCACGGGGAAGATCCAGGACACGCTGGGAAGACTTTGTCTCCCGGCTGGCCTGGCAACGCTTCGGGATTCCCTGGGTAGGAGCTAGACGAAGTGGCTTGGGAGTGGGAAGGCTGGGCTTTCCTGCTTAGGCTGCTGCCCCCGCGACCCCACTTCTGATAAGCGGAAGAAGATGGAGGCAATTGTGATCTTCTGGCTCTTAGATCCCAAACGCTTAAAGTCCCTGTGACACTTTTTAGTCTTTGTTACAATCAGCCGCTCTCTTTCTTCTTTCTAATGCATCAAAAAAATGTGTACTCATACCCGGAAGTAGCTTCCTTATATCCGTCCACAGACCAAACGAGACACTTCAAAATAAAAGTATGCCCACATACTGTTTAAAAGGGTGCTGCTCGTTTTTCGTATGTGGGTAACAACATTGAACTATCTATAAATGGTTGATTTTTAGAGGCTAGTAAGATAAAGTGTTGTACCTGACAAGTTTGGGCTACCTTGCTTCTGCAGCCTTCATAGGAAGTGTCACATGATGTTAGCGTGACGTTGTCTGTGACGTGTTGTATGGATTGTTTTGATTGATACTTTTATTAATAGATTGCCAAGTACAGTACATATTCCGTACAATTGACCACTAAATGGTAACACCCCAATAAGTTTTTCAACTTGTTTAAGTCGGGGTCCACGCTAATCAATTCATGGTAAAAAAAAGTGATTCCCTTGACCGAGCATCAAACCCGGATCGTGACGGTGAGCGCATTGAATCCTAACCACTAGACTGTAGCATCAAGTACAGCCAGGAACAACACTTTACGTTACTAACCAATATAAATAAACCATTTATATATACACGTCAGTAGGCTAAATGAACCTCTTCAACATAACATTTAACTATGTATATATATTTCCCAATGGTTCAACCGCCACCTGCCCGAATCTATTTAAAATATATTTTTTCGTCAAGTCACCCGCCCAACCTGCTGTTTATCCGCGGACTCCACGGTTGTGACCGTAAACCGCGCATCTCTACTAGATACAGTTGTTTTTTTATTGTTTGCAAATACAAAAATTTGGTTTTACTCAATATGACTGTATACAATATGACAGTTATTTTTACATAACTCCTACACCACACATGAAAAATGGCTAATAATGCCTGAAAAAATGCATCTTTGGGAGTTTTACTCGAAACATATGCTTTTTTAAATCTTGCAAATGCAAAAAGTAGTTTTTTACTCAATATGACAATAATGTTCTTAGAATCTTGAGATAATGTGACAAAAGCAATAAAAATGTTTTCAAACATCCCTTCTAAAGAACAAATGCAAAATGACTAATAATGCCTAGAGATATGTATCTTTGTTCGTGGTACTAGAAAAATTATATTTTGTAAAAAGTATGTTTTTACTCAATTTGACAAGAATGTACATACAAGTCTGAGATATTGCAAGAAAAAAGCAATACAAATGTATTCCAAAAAAATGTATTCCGGGCTTCACGGTGGCAGAGGGGTTAGTGCGTCTGCCTCACAATACGGAGGTCCTGCAGTCCTGGGTTCAAATCCAGGCTCGGGATCTTTCTGTGTGGAGTTTGCATGTTCTCCCCGTGAATGCGTGGGTTCCCTCCGGGTACTCCGGCTTCCTCCCACTTCCAAAGACATGCACCTGGGAATAGGTTGATTGGCAACACTAAATTGGCCCTAGTGTGTGATTGTGAGTGTGAATGTTGTCTGTCTATCTGTGTTGGCCCTGCGATGAGGTGGCGACTTGTCCAGGGTGTACCCCGCCTTCTGCCCGATTGTAGCTGAGATAGGCGCCAGCGCCCCCCGCGACCCCAAAGGGGAATAAGCGGTAGAAAATGGATGGATGGATGGACAAATGTATTCCAGCATAATTCCTAATCCAAACGTGCAAAATGTGTAAAAATGCCTGTGATATTGAATCCATTTGAGTTTTACTAGACACAGTTGTTTTTTTTATGGTTCGCAAATACAAACATTTGGTTTTACTCAATACACGGGCAAAATGTCTAATAATGCCTGAAGAAATGTATCATTTTGAGTTTTACTGGAAAAAAAAAACATATAGTAAGATGTGCAAAAACAAAAAGTAATTTTTTACCCAATTTCACAGTAATGTACTGAGAATCCTGAGCTAATGCGAAAAAAGCAATGAAATGTCCTCCAACATAATTCCTAATCCAAACGTGCAAAATGTCTAAAAATGCCTGCGATATTGAATCCATGTGAGTTTTACTAGATGCAGTTGTTTTTTTATGGTTTGCAAATACAAAAATTTGGTTTTACTCAATATGACTGTATACTGTAACACTCAATATGACAGTTATTTAAACATAATTCCTACACCACACATGAACAATGGCTAATAATGCCTGAAAGAATGCATCTTTGGGAGTTTTGCTGGAAACATATGCTTTTGTAAATCTTGCAAATGCAAAAACTAGTTTTTTACTCAATATGACAATCATTTTTTTAGAATCCTGAGATAATGCTAAAAAAGCAATACAAATGTATTCAAACATAACTTCTAAACAACACATGTAAATTGGATAATAATGCCTACACTGTAAAAAAAAATCATATTTTTATGGTTAATTTACTCTAAATTTCTACTGTAATTTTTCTTTTTTTTTCAAATAGGTTATAAAACTGAAGAATTGAAGACATTATCTGTAAATAAACAAACTGTCTGTTATTTTAAGTAATATGCCAGTATTGACAAACTATGTATATTACTATTTTTTATTACAGAAAAATACCAAATCAATAATACATATCATTTTCTGTTTTCTCAAATTACTTTCAAATTCATGTAAAATTACAGTAATTAACTTTCATTTAACATGTACTTGTTATATAAAAGTCCATGTCCATATTAACAATCTACCAGTTTTATATGTAATTTAAAGGAATATCTTTTTTTTTTTTAATATGTACGTATGATTTTGTATTTACGTTGAAAAATATTTGTAGCCTGTCATATAAAGGTTTATGCTTGTACAAACAATTCAAGATTTTTCTCTGTAATATGACACACGTTGGTGAGTGCAAGACATACTTGATCTACAGCCAACAGCCACACAGGTCACACTGACGGTGGCCATACAAATATATTTAACACTGTTACAAATATGCGCCACACTGTGAACCCACATCAAACAAGAATGACAAACACATTTCACGAGAACATCTTCACCGTAACACAAAATAAACACAAAAGAACAAATACCCAGAATGCCAAGCAGCGCTACTCTTCCGGGCTACACCCCCGCAGCCACCAAACCCCGCCCACCTCAACCAACACATGGAGGGGGGCGGTGATGTGGGGTGGTGGCGGGGGTGTAGCCCGGAAGAGTAGCGCTGCATGGAATTCTGGGTATTTGTTCTTTTGTGTTTATTTTGTGTTACGGTGAAGATGTTCTCCCAAAATGTGTTTGTCATTCTTGTTTGATGTGGGTTAGCATTGTGTCGCGTATTTGTAACAATGTTACAAATTGTTGTATAGCCACCGTCAGTGTGATCTATATTGCTGTTGATCAAGTACGTCTTGTGGTCAACATTGTATACCCTATGAACCTTTGTACAATTTGAGTGCATCTACTTTAGGCAAGCTGTTAGTTTGCTGAATTAGTGAGCACAAAGCAAGATTGTCAAGGAAGTTGAAGGCAATGTTGTCACAGGCATCACCTTAAAATGATTGTCACACTGATAAATAAACAATACTCTACGAGATACACAAGAGGTCTCTTTATATTTCGGGAGGATTGGCAAACATGTTGCTAAGTCTAGATTGCCATTCAAAGAAGGTGAATCCACTTTTCATGTAGTTTCAGCATCCGGTGGACCCTAGTTAAATTGAATTAGAAACCCCTGATCTTAACAACTCAAAAAGTCTGTAAAATAATAGCATTTTTCTGTGGTACTGCCAGCATTGTCACATCATTAAAGTTGGTTGATCTTATTAATTTGGAAAAACCCTGTGGAATAAAAGTATTTTTCTGCAAAACTATTTGCATCGTTATTTTATTAAAGGTGGTTGAATTTAATAATTTGGTAAAAGTCTGTAAAATTACGATATTTTTCCGCAAAACGTTTCATGAAAATTTCTGTAAGTATGTTTTTGATTATTATTTGGTTTACAATGTTTTACTTAAATTTTATAGTTTTCGTTTGGCAGTCGTATCTGCCAGTAGATGACAGTTTTTTTTACAGAATTTTTTTTACAGTGTAGAGACATTGATCTTTTTCAGTTTTACTAGAAAAAATATATTTTTTAAGGTTCTCAAACACACAAGGTACACTGTAAAAAAAATTCTGTAAAAAAAACTGTAATCTACTGGCAGCTACGTCTACCAAATGAAAACCATAAAATTAAAGTAAAACACTGTATACCAAATAATGAACTAAAACATATTTACAGAAATTTTCATTAAACGTTTTGCGGAAAAGTATAAACAAATTTCAGATTTTTACTAAATTGTTAAGATCAAAAACCTTTAATAAAGTGACGATGCAAACAGCTCTGCTGGAAAATACCTTCATTCTACAGAGTTTTTCCAATTAGTTACGATCAACCAACTTTAATGGAGTGACAATGCTGGCAGTTCCACAGAAAAATACAATTATTTTACAGATTTTTTCTGAATTATTAAGTTCAGGGGTCTCAAACTCAGTGAACAGGGGGGCTACAGTGTGTAGAAACTACGTGAAGAGTGGATTCACCTTCTTTGAATGGCTATACCGACCTGGCAACATACTTGCCAATTTTTACAGGAGACTCCCTGTGTTTTTCTATGGTTTGCAAACAAAAAATTTAGGTTTTACTCAATATGACTGTATACGGTAACACTCAATATGACGATTATTTAAACATAACTCTTACACCACAATGCAAAATGTCTAATAATGCCTAAAGAAATGCATCTTTGAGAGTTTTCCTGAAAAAAAAAAGATTTGGCAAGGTTTGCAAAAACAAAATATAATTTTTTACTCAATTTGACAGTAATGTACTTAGATTCCTGAGATAAAGCGAAAAAAACAATAAAAATGTATTCCAACATAATTCCTAATCAAAACTTGCAAAATGTCTAAAAATGCCTATGATATTGAATACATGTGAGTTTTACTAGATACAGTTGTTTTTCTATGGTTTGCAAATACAAAATTTAGGTTTTACTCAAAATGACTGTATACTGTAACACTCAATATGACAGTTATTTAAACATAACTCCTACACCACACATGAAAAATGGCTAAT
This sequence comes from Nerophis ophidion, assembly GCF_033978795.1. Lineage (NCBI taxonomy): Eukaryota > Metazoa > Chordata > Actinopteri > Syngnathiformes > Syngnathidae > Nerophis > Nerophis ophidion. Next base: position 44,819,769 of record NC_084619.1, read on the forward strand.
AATGCCTGAAATAATGGGAGTGTTACTCGAAACATATGGTTTTTTATATCTTGCAAATGCAAAAAGTAGTTTTTTATTCAATATGACTATAGTAGTCTTAGAATCCTGAGATAATGCAAAAAAAGCAATAAAAATGTATTCAAACATAACTCCTACACCACACATGAAAAATGGCTAATAATGCCTGAAATAATGGTTCTTTGGGAGTTTTACTCGAAGCATATGCTTTTTTAAATCTTGCAAATGCAAAAAGTAGTTTTTTACTCAATATGACTATAATGTTCTTAGAATCCTGAGATAATGCGAAGAAAAAAAAAAGGTATTCAAACATAACTTTTAATCCAAACGTGTAAAATGTCTAAAAATGCCTGTAATTTTGAATAAATGTTAGTTTTACTAGATACAGTTGTTTTTTTTATAGTTTGCAAAAACAAAAATGAGGTTTTACTCAATATGACTGTATACTGTCATATTGGGCGTTACAGTATACAGTCATATTGAGTAAAACCTAGTTTTTGTATTTGTGATTCTTTCCAAAATACCCGATTCTGGTAAAACTCACATAAATTCAATATTACATGCTTTTTTAGACAAATTTCACGTTTAGTTTTGGAGTTATGATTATAAACCTTTCATATTAGTATGACGGTTACACTGTTATATTGAATAAAAAAACTAACTTGTGTCTTTGCAAACCTTACACAAGATAATTTTTCTAGTACAACTAACAAAAATTCATATCTCTAGGCAACACATGCCATTTTGCATGTGTTGTTTAGAAGTTATGTTGGAATACATTTGTATTGCTTTTTTCGCATTATCTCAGGATTCTAAGACTATTATAGTTATATTGAATAAAAAACTACTTTTTGCATTTGCAAGATTTAAAAAAGCATATGTTTCGAGTAAAACTCCCATTATTTCAGGCATTATTAGCCATTTTTCATGTGTGGTGTAGGAGTTATGTTTAAATAACTGTCATATTGAGTGTTACAGTATTCAGTCATATTGAGTAAAACCTCAATTTTGTATTTGCAAACCATAGAAAAACAACTGTATCTAGTAAAACTCACAATGTTCAATATCATAGGCATTTTTAGAACTTTTGCAAGTTTTGATTAGGAATTATGTTGGAATACATTTTTATTGTTTTTTTCCTTTTATCTCAAGTATGTTGCCAGGTCGGTATAGCCATTCAAAGAAGGCTAATCCACTCTTCACATAGTTTCTACACACTGTAGCCCCCCTGTACACTGAGTTTGAGACCCCTGAACTTAATAATTCAGAAAAAATCTGTAAAATAATGGTATTTTTCTGTGGAACTGCCATCATTGTCACTCCATTAAAGTTGGTTGATCGTAACTAATTGGAAAAACTCTGTAGAAAAAAGGTATTTTCCAGCAGAGCTGTTTGCATCGTCACTTTATTAAAGGTGGTTGATCTTAACAATTTAGTAAAAATCTGAAATTTGTTTATACTTTTCCGCAAAACGTTTAATGAAAATTTCTGTAAATATGTTTTAGTTCATTATTTGGTATACAGTGTTTTACTTTAATTTTATGGTTTTCATTTGGTAGACATAGCTGCCAGTAGATTACAGTTTTTTTTACAGAATTTTTTTTACAGTGTACCTTGTGTGTTTGAGAACCTTAAAAAATATATTTTTTCTAGTAAAACTGAAAAAGATCAATGTCTCTACACTGTAAAAAAAATTCTGTAAAAAAAAAACTGTCATCTACTGGCAGATACGACTGCCAAACGAAAACTATAAAATTTAAGTAAAACATTGTAAACCAAATAATAATCAAAAACATACTTACAGAAATTTTCATGAAACGTTTTGCGGAAAAATATCGCAATTTTACAGACTTTTACCAAATTATTAAATTCAACCACCTTTAATAAAGTAACGATGCAAATAGTTTTGCAGAAAAATACTTTTATTCCACAGGGTTTTTACAGGCTTTTTTAGACAAATTTCACGTTTAGTTTTGGAGTTATGATTATAAACCTTTCATATTTAGTATGACAGTTACACTGTTATATGGAATAAAAAAACTAACTTGTGTCTTTGCAAACCTTACAAAAGATAATTTTTCTAGTACAACTAACAAAAATACATATCTCTAGGCATTATTAGCCTATTTGCATAAGTTGTTTAGAAGTTATGTTGGAATACATTTTTATTGCTTTTTTCGCATTATCTCAGGATTCTAAGACTATTATAGTCATATTGAATAAAAAACAACTTTTTGCATTTGCAAGATTTTAAAAAGCATATGCTTCGAGTAAAACTCCAAAAGATGCATTATTTCAGGCATTATTAGCCATTTTTCATGTGTGGTGTAGGAGTTATGTTTAAATAACTGTCATATTGAGTGTTACAGTATACAGTCATATTGACTAAAACCTCATTTTTGTATTTGCAAACCATATAAAAACAACTGTATCTAGTAAAACTCACATGTATTCAATATCACAGGCATTTTTAGACATTTTGCACGTTTGGATTAGGAATTATGTTGGAATACATTTTTATTGTTTTTTTCGCTTTATCTCAGGATTCTAAGAACATTGTCAAATTGAGTAAAAAATTATATTTTGTTTTTTCAGGAAAACTCTCAAAGATGCATTTCTTCAGGCATTATTAGACATTTTGCATGCATATTTTTGGAGTTTTGTTTCAAAAACCGTCATTTTGAGTGTGACCAATATGAGGCCCGTACAATTGACCACTAAATGGTAACACCCCAATAAGTTTTTCAACTTGTTTAAGTCGGGGTCCACGCTAATCAATTCATGATTAAAAAAAAGTGATTTCCTTCACCGAGCATCAAACCCGGATCGCGACGGTGAGCGCATTGAATCCTAACCACTAGACTGTAACATCAAGTACAGCCAGGAGCAACACTTTACGTTACTAACCAATATAAATAAACCATTTATGTATACACGTCAGTAGGTTAAATGAAACTCTTCAACATAACATTTCACTATGTATATATATTTCCCAATGGTTCAACCGCCACCTGCCCGAATCTATTTAAAATCTATTTTTTCGTCAATTCACCCGCCCGACCTGCTGTTTATCCGCGGACTCCACGGTTGTGACCGTAAACCGCGCATCTCTACTGGATACAGTTGTTTTTTTATTGTTTGCTAATACAAAAATTTGGTTTTACTCAATATGACTGTATACAATATGACAGTTATTTTTACATAACTCCTACACCACACATGAAAAATGGCTAATAATGCCTGAAAAAATGCGCCTTTGGGAGTTTTACTCGAAACATATGCTTTTTTAAATCTTGCAAATGCAAAAAGTAGTTTTTTACTCAATATGACAATAATGTTCTTAGAATCTTTAGATAATGTGACAAAAGCAATAAAAATGTTTTCAAACATCCCTTCTAAACAACAAATGCAAAATGACTAATAATGCCTAGAGATATGTATCTTTGTTAGCGGTACTAGAAAAATTATATTTTGTAAAAAGTATGTTTTTACTCAATTTGACAAGAATGTACATACAATTCTGAGATATTGTAAAAAAAAAAAGCAATACAAATGTATTCCAGCATAATTCCTAATCCAAACGTGCAAAATGTCTAAAAATGTCTGTGATATTGAATCCATTTGAGTTTTACTAGACACAGTTGTTTTTTTATGGTTCGCAAATACAAACATTTGGTTTTACTCAATACACGGGCAAAATGTCTAATAATGCCTGAAGAAATGTATCATTTTGAGTTTTACTGGAAAAAAAACATATGGTAAGGTTTGAAAAAACAAAAAGTAATTTTTTACCCAATTTCACAATAATGTACTGAGAATCCTGAGCTATTGCGAAAAAAGCAATGAAATGTCCTCCAACATAATTCCTAATCCAAACGTGCAAAATGTCTAAAAATGCCTGCGATATTGAATCCATGTGAGTTTTACTAGATGCAGTTGTTTTTTTATGGTTTGCAAATACAAAAATTTGGTTTTACTCAATATGACTGTATACTGTAACACTCAATATGACAGTTATTTAAACATAATTCCTACACCACACATGAACAATGGCTAATAATGCCTGAAGGAATGCGTCTTTGGGAGTTTTGCTGGAAACATATGCTTTTGTAAATCTTGCAAATGCAAAAACTAGTTTTTTACTCAATATGACAATCATTTTTTTAGAATCCTGAGATAATGCTAAAAAAGCAATACAAATAAATTCAAACATAACTTCTAAACAACACATGCAAAATGGCTAATAATGCCTACACTGTAAAAAAAAATTCATATTTTTATGGTTAATTTACTTTAAATTTCTACCTGTATTTTTTTTTTAAATAGGTTATAAAACAGAAGAATTGAAAACATTATCTGTAAATAAACAAAATGTCTGTTATTTTAAGTAATATGCCAGTATTGACAAACTATGTACATTACTATTTTTTATTACAGAAAAATACCAAATCAATAATACATATCATTTTCTGGTTTGGTAAGGTTGGCAAAAACAAAAAGTATTTTTCTACTAATTTGACAGTAATGTACTTAGAATCCTGAGATAATGCAAAAAAAGCAATTTAAAGGTATTCCAACATAATTCCTAATTCAAACGTTCAAAATGTCTAAAAATGCCTGTGATGTTGAATAAATGTGAGTTTTACTAGATATAGTTTTTTTTATGGTTTGCAAATACAAAATTTAGCATAATTTTTTTTAAATTTTGCAAATGCAAAAAGTTGTTTTTTACTCAACATGACTATAATGCTCTTAGATTCCTGAGATAATGCAAAAAAAGCAATAAAAATGTATTCAACAAAACTCCTAATCCAAACGTGCAAAATGTCCTAAAATGCCTGTGATATTGAATTAATGTTAGTTTTACTAGATACAGTTGTTTTTCTATGGTTTGCAAATACAAAATTTAGGTTTTACTCAATGTGACTGTATACTGTAACACTCAATATGACAGTTATTTAAACATAACTCCTACACCACACATGCAAAATGTCTAATAATGCCCGAAGAAATGCATCTTTGAGAGTTTTCCTGAAAAAAAAAAAACATTTGGCAAGGTTTGCAAAAACCAAAAAATAATGTTTTACTCAATTTGACAGTAATTTACTTAGAATCCTGAGATAATGCGAAAAAAGCAATAAAATTGTATTCAAACATAACTTCCAAACAACGCATGAAAAATGGCTGATAATGCCTAGACATGTGTATTTTTGTTAGTTGTACTAGAAAATGTATCTTTTTAAGGTTAGCAAAGACACAAGTTAGTTTTTTTATTCAATATAACAGTGTAACTATCATACTAAATATTAAAGTTTTATAATCATAACTCCAAAACCAAACTTGAAATTTGTCTTAAAAAGCCTGTAATATTGAATTTATGTGAGTTTTAACAGAATCAGGTATTTTGGAGAGGTTCACAAATACAAAAATTAGGTTTTCCTGGCCTCATATTGGTCACACTCAAAATGACAGTTTTTGAAACATAACTCCTAAAGTAGAAATGCAACATGTCTAAAAATGCCTGAAGAAATGTATCTTTGAGAGTTTTTCTGGAAAAAAAAAAACATTTGGTAAGGTTGGCGAAAAAAAAAGTATTTTTCTAGTAGTTACATTATACGATATGACTGTATAATGTAACACTCAATTTGACAGTTATTTAAACATAACTCCTACACCACACATGCAAAATGTCTAATAAGGCCGGAAGAAATGCATCTTTGAGAGTTTTCCTGAAAAAAAAAAAACATTTGGCAAGGTTTGCAAAAACAAAATAATTTTTTTTTACTCAATTTGACGGTAATGTACTTAGAATCCGGAGATAAAGCCAAAAAAACAATAAAAATGTATTCAAACATAATTCTTAATCCAAACGTGCAAAATTTCTAAAAATGCCTTTGATATTGAATACGTGTGAGTTTTACTAGATACAGTTGTTTTTCTATGGTTTGCAAATACACAATTTAGATTGTACTCAATGTGACTGTATACTGTAACACTCAATATGACAGTTATTTAAACATAACTCCTACAAACACACATGCAAAATGTCTAATACTGCCTGAAGAAATGCATCTTTGAGAGTTTTCCTGAAAAAAACATTTGGCAAGGTTTACAAAAACAAAATATAATTTTTTACTCAATTTGACAGTAATGTACTTAGAATCCTGAGATAATGCAAAAAAAAGCAATAAAAATGTATTCAAACATAACTTCCAAACAACGCATGTAATATGGCTGATAATGCCTAGAGATGTGTATTTTTGTTAGTTCTACTAGAAAATTGATCTTTTGTAAGGTTAGCAAAGACACAAGTTTGTTTTTTTATTCCATATAACAGTGTAACTGTCAAACTAAATATGAAAGGTTTATAATCATAACTCCAAAACCAATGTGTCTAAAAAAGCCTGTAATATTGAATTTACGTGAGTTTTACCAGAATCGGGTATTTTGGAAAGAATCACAAATACAAACATTCGGTTTTACTGGCCTCATATTGGTCACACTCAAAATGACAGTTTTTGAAACAAAAATCCAAAAATATGCATGCTAAATGTCTAATAATGCCTGAAAAAAGGCATCTTTGAGAGTTTTCCTGAAAAAAAAAAACATTTGACAAGGTTTGCAAAAACAAAATATATTTTTTTACTCAATTTGACAGTAATGTACTTAGAATCCTGAGATAAGGCGAAAAAAACAATAAAACTGTATTCCAACATAATTCCTAATCCAAACGTGAAAAATGTCTAAAAATGCCTGTGATATTGAATACATGTGAGTTTTACTAGATACAGTTGTTTTTCTATGGTTTGCAAATACAAAAATGAAGTTTCAGTCATTATGACTGTATACTGTAACACTCAATATAACAGTTATTTAAACATAAATCCTACACAAAACATAAATAATGGCTAATAATGCCTGAAAAAATGCATCTTTGGGAGTTTTACTGGAAGCATATGCTTTTTTAAATTTTGCAAATGCAAAAAGTAGTTTTTTACTCAATATGACTATAATATTCTTAGAATCCTGAGATAATGCGAAAAAAGCAATAAAAATGTATTCCAACATAACTCCTAATCCAAACGTGCAAAATGTCTAAAAATACCTTTGATATTGAATAATTGTTAGTTTTACTAAATACAGTTGTTTTTTTATGGTTTGCAAATACAAAATTTAGGTTTTACTCAATATGACTGTATACTGTAACACTCAATATGACAGTTATTTAAACATAAGTCCTACACCACACATGGAAAATGGCTAATAATGCCTGAAATAATGCATCTTTGGGGGTTTCACTCGAAGCATATGCTTTTTTAAATCTTGCAAATGCAAAAAGTAGTTTTTTTCTCAATATGACTATAATTTTCTTAGAATCCTGAGATAATGCGAAAAAAGCAATAAAAATGTATTCCAACATAACTCCTAATCCAAACGTGCAAAATGTCTAAAAATGCCTGTGATAAGGAATACATGTTAGTTTTACTAGATACAGTTGTTTTCCTATGGTTTTCAAATACAAAATGTAGGTTTTACTCAATATGACTGTATACTGTAACACTCAATATGACAGTTATTTAAACATAACTCCTACACCACACATGAAAATTGGCTAATAATGCCTGAAATAATGCATCTTTGGAAGTTTTACTCGAAACATATGCTTTTTTAAATATTGCAAATGCAAAAAGTAGTTTTTATTCAATATGACTATAATAGTCTTAGAATCCTGAGATAATGCGAAAAAAGCAATAAAATGTATTCAAACATAACTTTTAAAGAACACATGCAAAATGGCTAATAATGCCTAGAGATATGTATTTTTGTTAGTTGTATTAGAAAAATGATCTTTTGTAAGGTTTGCAAAGACACAAGTTAGTTTTTTTATTCCATATAACAGTGTAACTGTCATACTAAATATGAAAGGTTTATAATCATAACTCCAAAACCAAACTTGAAATTTGTCTAAAAAAGCCTGTAATATATAATTTACGTGAGTTTTACCAGAATCGGGTATTTTGGAAAGAATCACAAATACAAACATTGGGTTTTACTGGCCTCATATTGGTCACACTCAAAATGACAGTTTTTGAAACAAAACTCCAAAAATATGCATGCAAAATGTCTAATAATGCCTGAAGAAATGCATCTTTGAGAGTTTTCCTGAAAAAAAAAAACATTTGGCAATATTTGCAAAAACAAAATATAATTTTTTACTCAATTTGACAGTAATGTACTTAGAATCCTGAGATAAAGCGAAAAAAACAATAAAAATGTATTCCAACATAATTCCTAATCCAAACGTGCAAAATGTCTAAAAAAGTCTCTGATATTGAATACATGTGAGTTTTTCTAGATACAGTTGTTTTTCTATTGTTTGCAAATAGAAAAATGAGGGTTTAGTCAATATGACTGTATACTGTAACACTCAATATAACAGTTATTTAAACATAAATCCCACACAACACATGAAAAATGGCTAATAATGCCTGAAATAATGCATATTTTGGAGTTTTACTGGAAGCATATGCTTTTTTAAATTTTGCAAATGCAAAAAGTAGTTTTTTACTCAATATGACTATAATATTCTTAGAATCCTGAGATAATGCGAAAAAAGCAATAAAAATGTATTCCAACATAACTCCTAATCTAAACGTGCAACATGTCTAAAAATGCCTGTGATATTGAATTATTGTTAGTTTTACTAAATACAGTTGTTTTTTTATGGTTTGCAAATACAAAATTTAGGTTTTACTCAATATGACTGTATACTGTAACACTCAATATGACAGTTATTTAAACATAAGTCCTACACCACACATGGAAAATGGCTAATAATGCCTGAAATAATGCATCTTTGGGGGTTTCACTCGAAGCATATGCTTTTTTAAATCTTGCAAATGCAAAAAGTAGTTTTTTTCTCAATATGACTATAATTTTCTTAGAATCCTGAGATAATGCGAAAAAAGCAATAAAAATGTATTCCAACATAACTCCTAATCCAAACGTGCAAAATGTCTAAAAATGCCTGTGATAAGGAATACATGTTAGTTTTACTAGATACAGTTGTTTTCCTATGGTTTTCAAATACAAAATGTAGGTTTTACTCAATATGACTGTATACTGTAACACTCAATATGACAGTTATTTAAACATAACTCCTACACCACACATGAAAATTGGCTAATAATGCCTGAAATAATGCATCTTTGGAAGTTTTACTCGAAACATATGCTTTTTTAAATATTGCAAATGCAAAAAGTAGTTTTTATTCAATATGACTATAATAGTCTTAGAATCCTGAGATAATGCGAAAAAAGCAATAAAATGTATTCAAACATAACTTTTAAAGAACACATGCAAAATGGCTAATAATGCCTAGAGATATGTATTTTTGTTAGTTGTACTAGAAAAATGATCTTTTGTAAGGTTTGCAAAGACACAAGTTAGTTTTTTTATTCCATATAACAGTGTAACTGTCATACTAAATATGAAAGGTTTATAATCATAACTCCAAAACCAAACTTGAAATTTGTCTAAAAAAGCCTGTAATATATAATTTACGTGAGTTTTACCAGAATCGGGTATTTTGGAAAGAATCACAAATACAAACATTGGGTTTTACTGGCCTCATATTGGTCACACTCAAAATGACAGTTTTTGAAACAAAACTCCAAAAATATGCAATCAAAATGTCTAATAATGCCTGAAGAAATGCATCTTTGAGAGTTTTCCTGAAAAAAAAAAACATTTGGCAATATTTGCAAAAACAAAATATAATTTTTTACTCAATTTGACAGTAATGTACTTAGAATCCTGAGATAAAGCGAAAAAAACAATAAAAATGTATTCCAACATAATTCCTAATCCAAACGTGCAAAATGTCTAAAAAAGTCTCTGATATTGAATACATGTGAGTTTTTCTAGATACAGTTGTTTTTCTATTGTTTGCAAATAGAAAAATGAGGGTTTAGTCAATATGACTGTATACTGTAACACTCAATATAACAGTTATTTAAACATAAATCCCACACAACACATGAAAAATGGCTAATAATGCCTGAAATAATGCATATTTTGGAGTTTTACTGGAAGCATATGCTTTTTTAAATTTTGCAAATGCAAAAAGTAGTTTTTTACTCAATATGACTATAATATTCTTAGAATCCTGAGATAATGCGAAAAAAGCAATAAAAATGTATTCCAACATAACTCCTAATCTAAACGTGCAAAATGTCTAAAAATGCCTGTGATATTGAATAATTGTTAGTTTTACTAAATACAGTTGTTTTTTTATGGTTTGCAAATACAAAATTTAGGTTTTACTCAATATGACTGTATACTGTAACACTCAATATGACAGTTATTTAAACATAAGACCTACACCACACATGGAAAATGGCTAATAATGGCTGAAATAATGCATATTTGGGGGTTTCACTCGAAGCATATGCTTTTTTAAATCTTGCAAATGCAAAAAGTAGTTTTTTTCTCAATATGACTATAATGTTCTTAGAATCCTGAGATAATGCGAAAAAAGCAATAAAAATGTATTCCAACATAACTCCTAATTTAAACGTGCAAAATGTCTAAAAATGCCTGTGATAAGGAATACATGTTAGTTTTACTAGATAAACTTTTTTTTCTATGGTTTGCAAATACAAAATTTAGGTTTTACTCAATATGACTGTATACTGTAACACTCAATATGACAGTTATTTAAACATAACTCCTACACCACACATGAAAAATGGCTAATAATGCCTGAAATAATGCATCTTTGGGAGTTTTACTCGAAACATATGCTTTTTTAAATCTTGCAAATGCAAAAAGTCGTTTTTATTCAATATGACTATAATAGTCTTAGAATGCTGAGATAATGCGAAAAAAGCAATAAAATGTATTCAAACATAACTTCCAAACGACACATGCAAAATGGCTAATAATGCCTAGAGATATGTATTTTTGTTAGTTGTACTAGAAAAATGATCTTTTGTAAGGTTTGCAAAGACACAAGTTAGTTTTTTTATTCAATATAACAGTGTAACTGTCATACTAAATATGAGAGGTTTATAATCATAACTCCAAAACTAAACGTGAAATTTGTCTAAAAACGCCTGTAATATTGAATTTATGTGAGTTTTAACAGAATCGGGTATTTTGGAAAGAATCACAAATACAAGAAACTAGGTTTTACTCAATATGACTGTATAACATTTATTCAATATCACAGGCATTTTTAGTTATTTTGCACGTTTGGATTAGGAGTTATGTTGGAATACATTTTTATTGCTTTTTTCGCATTATCTCAGGATTCTAAGAATATTATAGTCATATTGAGTAAAAAACAACTTTTTGCATTTGCAAAATTTAAAAAAGCATATGCTTCCAGTAAAACTCCAAAATATGCATTATTTCAGGCATTATTAGCCATTTTTCATGTGTTGTGTGGAATTTATGTTTAAATAACTGTTATATTGAGTGTTACAGTATACAGTCATATTGACTAAACCCTCATTTTTGTATTTGCAAACCATAGAAAAACCACTGTATCTAGTAAAACTCACATGTATTCAATATCAGAGACTTTTTTAGACATTTTGCACGTTTGGATTAGGAATTATGTTGGAATACATTTTTATTGTTTTTTTCGCATTATCTCAGGATTCTAAGTACATTACTGTCAAATTGAGTAAAAAATTATATTTTGTTTTTGCAAATATTGCCAAATGTTTTTTTTTTTTCAGGAAAACTCTCAAAGATGCATTTCTTCAGGCATTATTAGACATTTTGCATGCATATTTTTGGAGTTTTGTTTCAAAAACTCTCATTTTGAGTGTGACCAATATGAGGCCAGTAAAACCCAATGTTTGTATTTGTGATTCTTTCCAAGTTACCCGATTCTGGTAAAACTCACGTAAATTATATATTACAGGCTTTTTTAGACAAATTTCAAGTTTGGTTTTGGAGTTATGATTATAAACCTTTCATATTTAGTATGACAGTTACACTGTTATATGGAATAAAAAAACTAACTTGTGTCTTTGCAAACCTTACAAAAGATCATTTTTCTAGTACAACTAACAAAAATACATATCTCTAGGCATTATTAGCCATTTTGCATGTGTTCTTTAAAAGTTATGTTTGAATACATTTTATTGCTTTTTTCGCATTATCTCAGGATTCTAAGAACATTATAGTCATATTGAGAAAAAAACTACTTTTTACATTTGCAAGATTTAAAAAAGCATATGCTTCGAGTGAAACCCCCAAATATGCATTATTTCAGCCATTATTAGCCATTTTCCATGTGTGGTGTAGGACTTATGTTTAAATAACTGTCATATTGAGTGTTACAGTATACAGTCATATTGAGTAAAACCTAAATTTTGTATTTGCAAACCATAAAAAAACAACTGTATTTAGTAAAACTAACAATTATTCAATATCACAGGCATTTTTAGACATTTTGCACGTTTGGATTAGGAGTTATGTTGGAATACATTTTTATTGCTTTTTTCGCATTATCTCAGGATTCAAAGAATATTATAGTCATATTGAGTAAAAAACTACTTTTTGCATTTGCAAAATTTAAAAAAGCATATGCTTCCAGTAAAACTCCAAAATATGCATTATTTCAGGCATTATTAGCCATTTTTCATGTGTTGTGTGGGATTTATGTTTAAATAGCTGTTATATTGAGTGTTAACGTATACAGTCATATTGACTAAACCCTCATTTTTCTATTTGCAAACCATAGAAAAACAACTGTATCTAGAAAAACTCACATGTATTCAATATCAGAGACTTTTTTTAGACATTTTGCACGTTTGGATTAGGAATTATGTTGGAATACATTTTTATTGTTTTTTTCGCTATATCTCAGGATTCTAAGTACATTACTGTCAAATTGAGTAAAAAATTATATTTTGTTTTTGCAAATATTGCCAAATGTTTGTTTTTTTTCAGGAAAACTCTCAAAGATGCATTTCTTCAGGCATTATTAGACATTTTGCATGCATATTTTTGGAGTTTTGTTTCAAAAACTGTCATTTTGAGTGTGACCAATATGAGGCCAGTAAAACCCAATGTTTGTATTTGTGATTCTTTCCAAAATACCCGATTCTGGTAAAACTCACGTAAATTATATATTACAGGCTTTTTTAGACAAATTTCAAGTTTGGTTTTGGAGTTATGATTATAAACCTTTCATATTTAGTATGACAGTTACACTGTTATATGGAATAAAAAAACTAACTTGTGTCTTTGCAAACCTTACAAAAGATCATTTTTCTAGTACAACTAACAAAAATACATATCTCTAGGCATTATTAGCCATTTTGCATGTGTTCTTTAAAAGTTATGTTTGAATACATTTTATTGCTTTTTTCGCATTATCTCAGGATTCTAAGACTATTATAGTCATATTGAATAAAAACTACTTTTTGCATTTGCAATATTTAAAAAAGCATATGTTTCGAGTAAAACTTCCAAAGATGCATTATTTCAGGCATTATTAGCCAATTTTCATGTGTGGTGTAGGAGTTATGTTTAAATAACTGTCATATTGAGTGTTACAGTATACAGTCATATTGAGTAAAACCTACATTTTGTATTTGCAAACCATAGGAAAACAACTGTATCTAGTAAAACTAACATGTATTCCTTATCACAGGCATTTTTAGACATTTTGCACGTTTGGATTAGGAGTTATGTTGGAATACATTTTTATTGCTTTTTTCGCATTATCTCAGGATTCTAAGAAAATTATAGTCATATTGAGAAAAAAACTACTTTTTGCATTTGCAAGATTTAAAAAAGCATATGCTTCGAGTGAAACCCCCAAAGATGCATTATTTCAGGCATTATTAGCCATTTTCCATGTGTGGTGTAGGACTTATGTTTAAATAACTGTCATATTGAGTGTTACAGTATACAGTCATATTGAGTAAAACCTAAATTTTGTATTTGCAAACCATAAAAAAAACAACTGTATTTAGTAAAACTAACAATTATTCAATATCAAAGGTATTTTTAGACATTTTGCACGTTTGGATTAGGAGTTATGTTGGAATACATTTTTATTGCTTTTTTCGCATTATCTCAGGATTCTAAGAATATTATAGTCATATTGAGTAAAAAACTACTTTTTGCATTTGCAAAATTTAAAAAAGCATATGCTTCCAGTAAAACTCCAAAATATGCATTATTTCAGACAATATTAGCCATTTTTCATGTGTTGTGTGGGATTTATGTTTAAATAACTGTTATATTGAGTGTTACAGCATACAGTCATATTGACTAAACCCTCATTTTTCTATTTGCAAACCATAGAAAAACAACTGTATCTAGTAAAACTCACATGTATTCAATATCAGAGACTTTTTTAGACATTTTGCACGTTTGGATTAGGAATTATGTTGGAATACATTTTTATTGTTTTTTTCGCTTTATCTCAGGATTTTAAGTACATTACTGTCAAATTGAGTAAAAAATTATATTTTGTTTTTGCAAATATTGCCAAATGTTTGTTTTTTTTCAGGAAAACTCTCAAAGATGCATTTCTTCAGGCATTATTAGACATTTTGATTGCATATTTTTGGAGTTTTGTTTCAAAAACTGTCATTTTGAGTGTGACCAATATGAGGCCAGTAAAACCCAATGTTTGTATTTGTGATTCTTTCCAAAATACCCGTTTCTGGTAAAACTCACGTAAATTATATATTACAGGCTTTTTTAGAAAAATTTCAAGTTTGGTTTTGGAGTTATGATTATAAACCTTTCATATTTAGTATGACAGTTACACTGTTATATGGAATAAAAAAACTAACTTGTGTCTTTGCAAACCTTACAAAAGATCATTTTTCTAGTACAACTAACAAAAATACATATCTCTAGGCATTATTAGCCATTTTGCATGTGTTGTTTAAAAGTTATGTTTGAATACATTTTATTGCTTTTTTCGCATTATCTCAGGATTCTAAGACTATTATAGTCATATTGAATAAAAACTACTTTTTGCATTTGCAAGATTTAAAAAACCATATGTTTCGAGTAAAACTCCCAAAGATGCATTATTTCAGGCATTATTAGCCATTTTCCATGTGTGGTGTAGGAGTTATGTTTAAATAACTGTCATATTGAGTGTTACAGTATACAGTCATATTGAGTAAAACCTAAATTTTGTATTTGCAAACCATAAAAAAACAACTGTATTTAGTAAAACTAACAATTATTCAATATCACAGGCATTTTTAGACATTTTGCACGTTTGGATTAGGAGTTATGTTGGAATACATTTTTATTGCTTTTTTCGCATTATCTCAGGATTCTAAGAATATTATAGTCATATTGAGTAAAAAACTACTTTTTGCATTTGCAAAATTTAAAAAAGCATATGCTTCCAGTAAAACTCCAAAATATGCATTATTTCAGGCATTATTAGCCATTTTTCATGTGTTGTGTGGGATTTATGTTTAAATAACTGTTATATTGAGTGTTAACGTATACAGTCATATTGACTAAACCCTCATTTTTCTATTTGCAAACCATAGAAAAACAACTGTATCTAGAAAAACTCACATGTATCCAATATCAGAGACTTTTTTAGACATTTTGCACGTTTGGATTAGGAATTATGTTGGAATACATTTTTATTGTTTTTTTCGCTTTATCTCAGGATTCTAAGTACATTACTGTCAAATTGAGTAAAAAATTATATTTTGTTTTTGCAAATATTGCCAAATGTTTTTTTTTTTTCAGGAAAACTCTCAAAGATGCATTTCTTCAGGCATTATTAGACATTTTGCATGCATATTTTTGGAGTTTTGTTTCAAAAACTGTCATTTTGAGTGTGACCAATATGAGGCCAGTAAAACCCAATGTTTGTATTTGTGATTCTTTCCAAAATACCCGATTCTGGTAAAACTCACGTAAATTATATATTACAGGCTTTTTTAGACAAATTTCAAGTTTGGTTTTGGAGTTATGATTATAAACCTTTCATATTTAGTATGACAGTTACACTGTTATATGGAATAAAAAAACTAACTTGTGTCTTTGCAAACCTTACAAAAGATCATTTTTCTAGTACAACTAACAAAAATACATATCTCTAGGCATTATTAGCCATTTTGCATGTGTTCTTTAAAAGTTATGTTTGAATACATTTTATTGCTTTTTTCGCATTATCTCAGGATTCTAAGACTATTATAGTCATATTGAATAAAAACTACTTTTTGCATTTGCAATATTTAAAAAAGCATATGTTTCGAGTAAAACTTCCAAAGATGCATTATTTCAGGCATTATTAGCCAATTTTCATGTGTGGTGTAGGAGTTATGTTTAAATAACTGTCATATTGAGTGTTACAGTATACAGTCATATTGAGTAAAACCTACATTTTGTATTTGCAAACCATAGGAAAACAACTGTATCTAGTAAAACTAACATGTATTCCTTATCACAGGCATTTTTAGACATTTTGCACGTTTGGATTAGGAGTTATGTTGGAATACATTTTTATTGCTTTTTTCGCATTATCTCAGGATTCTAAGAAAATTATAGTCATATTGAGAAAAAAACAACTTTTTGCATTTGCAAGATTTAAAAAAGCATATGCTTCGAGTGAAACCCCCAAAGATGCATTATTTCAGGCATTATTAGCCATTTTCCATGTGTGGTGTAGGACTTATGTTTAAATAACTGTCACATTGAGTGTTACAGTATACAGTCATATTGAGTAAAACCTAAATTTTGTATTTGCAAACCATAAAAAAACAACTGTATTTAGTAAAACTAACAATTATTCAATATCAAAGGTATTTTTAGACATTTTGCACGTTTGGATTAGGAGTTATGTTGGAATACATTTTTATTGCTTTTTTCGCATTATCTCAGGATTCTAAGAATATTATAGTCATATTGAGTAAAAAACTACTTTTTGCATTTGCAAAATTTAAAAAAGCATATGCTTCCAGTAAAACTCCAAAATATGCATTATTTCAGACAATATTAGCCATTTTTCATGTGTTGTGTGGGATTTATGTTTAAATAACTGTTATATTGAGTGTTACAGCATACAGTCATATTGACTAAACCCTCATTTTTCTATTTGCAAACCATAGAAAAACAACTGTATCTAGTAAAACTCACATGTATTCAATATCAGAGACTTTTTTAGACATTTTGCACGTTTGGATTAGGAATTATGTTGGAATACATTTTTATTGTTTTTTTCGCTTTATCTCAGGATTTTAAGTACATTACTGTCAAATTGAGTAAAAAATTATATTTTGTTTTTGCAAATATTGCCAAATGTTTGTTTTTTTTCAGGAAAACTCTCAAAGATGCATTTCTTCAGGCATTATTAGACATTTTGATTGCATATTTTTGGAGTTTTGTTTCAAAAACTGTCATTTTGAGTGTGACCAATATGAGGCCAGTAAAACCCAATGTTTGTATTTGTGATTCTTTCCAAAATACCCGTTTCTGGTAAAACTCACGTAAATTATATATTACAGGCTTTTTTAGACAAATTTCAAGTTTGGTTTTGGAGTTATGATTATAAACCTTTCATATTTAGTATGACAGTTACACTGTTATATGGAATAAAAAAACTAACTTGTGTCTTTGCAAACCTTACAAAAGATCATTTTTCTAGTACAACTAACAAAAATACATATCTCTAGGCATTATTAGCCATTTTGCATGTGTTGTTTAAAAGTTATGTTTGAATACATTTTATTGCTTTTTTCGCATTATCTCAGGATTCTAAGAGTATTATAGTCATATTGAATAAAAACTACTTTTTGCATTTGCAAGATTTAAAAAACCATATGTTTCGAGTAAAACTCCCAAAGATGCATTATTTCAGGCATTATTAGCCATTTTTCATGTGTGGTGTAGGAGTTATGTTTAAATAACTGTCATATTGAGTGTTACAGTATACAGTCATATTGAGTAAAACCTACATTTTGTATTTGCAAACCATAGAAAAACAACTGTATCTAGTAAAACTAACATGTATTCCTTATCACAGGCATTTTTAGACATTTTGCACGTTTGGATTAGGAGTTATGTTGGAATACATTTTTATTGCTTTTTTCGCATTATCTCAGGATTCTAAGAACATTATAGTCATATTGAGAAAAAAACTACTTTTTGCATTTGCAAGATTTAAAAAAGCATATGCTTCGAGTGAAACCCCCAAAGATGCATTATTTCAGGCATTATTAGCCATTTTCCATGTGTGGTGTAGGACTTATGTTTAAATAACTGTCATATTGAGTGTTACAGTATACAGTCATATTGAGTAAAACCTAAATTTTGTATTTGCAAACCATAAAAAAACAACTGTATTTAGTAAAACTAACAATTATTCAATATCACAGGCATTTTTAGACATTTTGCACGTTTGGATTAGGAGTTATGTTGGAATACATTTTTATTGCTTTTTTCGCATTATCTCAGGATTCTAAGAATATTATAGTCATATTGAGTAAAAAACTACTTTTTGCATTTGCAAAATTTAAAAAAGCATATGCTTCCAGTAAAACTCCAAAATATGCATTATTTCAGACAATATTAGCCATTTTTCATGTGTTGTGTGGGATTTATGTTTAAATAACTGTTATATTGAGTGTTACAGCATACAGTCATATTGACTAAACCCTCATTTTTCTATTTGCAAACCATAGAAAAACAACTGTATCTAGTAAAACTCACATGTATTCAATATCAGAGACTTTTTTAGACATTTTGCACGTTTGGATTAGGAATTATGTTGGAATACATTTTTATTGTTTTTTTCGCTTTATCTCAGGATTCTAAGTACATTACTGTCAAATTGAGTAAAAAATTATATTTTGTTTTTGCAAATATTGCCAAATGTTTTTTTTTTTTCAGGAAAACTCTCAAAGATGCATTTCTTCAGGCATTATTAGACATTTTGATTGCATATTTTTGGAGTTTTGTTTCAAAAACTGTCATTTTGAACCCAATGTTTGTATTTGTGATTCTTTCCAAAATACCCGATTCTGGTAAAACTCACGTAAATTATATATTACAGGCTTTTTTAGACAAATTTCAAGTTTGGTTTTGGAGTTATGATTATAAACCTTTCATATTTAGTATGACAGTTACACAGTTATATGGAATAAAAAAACTAACTTGTGTCTTTGCAAACCTTACAAAAGATCATTTTTCTAGTACAACTAACAAAAATACATATCTCTTATGTTTGAATACATTTTATTGCTTATTTCGCATTATCTCAGGATTCTAAGACTATTATAGTCATATTGAATAAAAACTACTTTTTGCATTTGCAAGATTTAAAAAACCATATGTTTCGAGTAAAACTCCCAAAGATGCATTATTTCAGGCATTATTAGCCAATTTTCATGTGTGGTGTAGGAGTTATGTTTAAATAACTGTCATATTGAGTGTTACAGTATACAGTCATATTGAGTAAAACCTACATTTTGTATTTGCAAACCATAGGAAAACAACTGTATCTAGTAAAACTAACATGTATTCCTTATCACAGGCATTTTTAGACATTTTGCACGTTTGGATTAGGAGTTATGTTGGAATACATTTTTATTGCTTTTTTCGCATTATCTCAGGATTCTAAGAAAATTATAGTCATATTGAGAAAAAAACAACTTTTTGCATTTGCAAGATTTAAAAAAGCATATGCTTCGAGTGAAACCCCCAAAGATGCATTATTTCAGGCATTATTAGCCATTTTCCATGTGTGGTGTAGGACTTATGTTTAAATAACTGTCATATTGAGTGTTACAGTATACAGTCATATTGAGTAAACCCTAAATTTTGTATTTGCAAACCATAAAAAAACAACTGTATTTAGTAAAACTAACAATTATTCAATATCAAAGGTATTTTTAGACATTTTGCACGTTTGGATTAGGAGTTATGTTGGAATACATTTTTATTGCTTTTTTCGCATTATCTCAGGATTCTAAGAATATTATAGTCATATTGAGTAAAAAACTACTTTTTGCATTTGCAAAATTTAAAAAAGCATATGCTTCCAGTAAAACTCCAAAATATGCATTATTTCAGACAATATTAGCCATTTTTCATGTGTTGTGTGGGATTTATGTTTAAATAACTGTTATATTGAGTGTTACAGCATACAGTCATATTGACTAAACCCTCATTTTTCTATTTGCAAACCATAGAAAAACAACTGTATCTAGTAAAACTCACATGTATTCAATATCAGAGACTTTTTTAGACATTTTGCACGTTTGGATTAGGAATGATGTTGGAATACATTTTTATTGTTTTTTTCGCTTTATCTCAGGATTCTAAGTACATTACTGTCAAATTGAGTAAAAAATTATATTTTGTTTTTGCAAATATTGCCAAATGTTTGGTTTTTTTCAGGAAAACTCTCAAAGATCCATTTCTTCAGGCATTATTAGACATTTTGCATGCATATTTTTGGAGTTTTGTTTCAAAAACTGTCATTTTGAGTGTGACCAATATGAGGCCAGTAAAACCCAATGTTTGTATTTGTGATTCTTTCCAAAATACCCGATTCTGGTAAAACTCACGTAAATTATATATTACAGGCTTTTTTAGACAAATTTCAAGTTTGGTTTTGGAGTTATGATTATAAACCTTTCATATTTAGTATGACAGTTACACTGTAATATGGAATAAAAAAACTAACTTGTGTCTTTGCAAACCTTACAAAAGATCATTTTTCTAGTACAACTAACAAAAATACATATCTCTAGGCATTTTTAGCCATTTTGCATGTGTTGTTTAAAAGTTATGTTTGAATACATTTTATTGCTTTTTTCGCATTATCTCAGGATTCTAAGACTATTATAGTCATATTGAATAAAAACTACTTTTTGCATTTGCAAGATTTAAAAAAGCATATGCTTCGAGTGAAACCCCCAAAGATGCATTATTTCAGGCATTATTAGCCATTTTCCATGTGTGGTTTAGGACTTATGTTTAAATAACTGTCATATTGAGTGTTACAGTATACAGTCATATTGAGTAAAACCTAAATTTTGTATTTGCAAACCATAAAAAAACAACTGTATTTAGTAAAACTAACAATTATTCAATATCACAGGCATTTTTAGACATTTTGCACGTTTGGATTAGGAGTTATGTTGGAATACATTTTTATTGCTTTTTTCGCATTATCTCAGGATTCAAAGAATATTATAGTCATATTGAGTAAAAAACTACTTTTTGCATTTGCAAAATTTAAAAAAGCATATGCTTCCAGTAAAACTCCAAAATATGCATTATTTCAGGCATTATTAGCCATTTTTCATGTGTTGTGTGGGATTTATGTTTAAATAACTGTTATATTGAGTGTTAACGTATACAGTCATATTGACTAAACCCTCATTTTTCTATTTGCAAACCATAGAAAAACAACTGTATCTAGTAAAACTCACATGTATTCAATATCAGAGACTTTTTTAGACATTTTGCACGTTTGGATTAGGAATTATGTTGGAATAAATTTTTATTGTTTTTTTCGCTTTATCTCAGGATTCTAAGTACATTACTTTCAAATTGAGTAAAAAATCATATTTTGTTTTTGCAAATATTGCCAAATATTTGTTTTTTTTCAGGAAAACTCTCAAAGATGCATTTCTTCAGGCATTATTAGACATTTTGCATGCATATTTTTGGAGTTTTGTTTCAAAAACTGTCATTTTGAGTGTGACCAATATGAGGCCAGTAAAACCCAATGTTTGTATTTGTGATTCTTTCCAAAATACCCGATTCTGGTAAAACTCACGTGTATTATATACTACAGGCTTTTTTAGACAAATTTCAAGTTTGGTTTTGGAGTTATGATTATAAACCTTTCATATTTAGTATGACAGTTACACTGTTATATTGAATAAAAAAACTAACTTGTGTCTTTGCAAACCTTACAAAAGATCATTTTTCTAGTACAACTAACAAAAATACATATCTCTAGGCATTATTAGCCATTTTGCATGTGTTGTTTAAAAGTTATGTTTGAATACATTTTTATTGCTTTTTTCTCATTATCTCAGGATTCTAAGACTATTATAGTAATATTGAATAAAAAAGTACTTTTTGCATTTGCAAGATTTAAAAAAGCATATGTTTCGAGTAAAACTCCCAAAGATGCATTATTTCAGGCATTATTAGCCATTTTTCATGTGTGGTGTAGGAGTTATGTTTAAATAACTGTCATATTGGGCGTTACAGTATACAGTCATATTGAGTAAAACCTGGTTTTTGTATTTGTGATTCTTTCCAAAATACCCGATTCTGGTAAAAGTCACATAAATTCAATATTACATGCTTTTTTAGACAAATTTCACGTTTAGTTTTGGAGTTATGATTATAAACCTTTCATATTTAATATGACAGTTACACTGTTATATTGAATAAAAAAACTAACTTGTGTCTTTGCAAACCTCACAAAAGATCATTTTTCTAGTACAACTGACAAAAATACATATCTCTAGGCATTATTAGACATTTTGCATGTGTTGTTTAAAAGTTATGTTGGAGTACATTTTTATTGCTTTTTTTCTCATTATCTCAGGATTTTAAGACTATTATAGTAATATTGAATAAAAAACTACTTTTTGCATTTGCAAGATTTAAAAAAGCATATGTTTCGAATAAAACTCCCAAAGATGCATTATTTCAGGCATTATTAGCCATTTTTCATGTGTGGTGTAGGAGTTATGTTTAAATAACTGTCATATTGAGTGTTACAGTATACAGTCATATTGAGTAAAACATACATTTTGTATTTGCAAACTATAGTAAAACAACTGTATCTAGTAAAACTAACATGTATTACTTATCACAGACATTGTTAGACATTTTGCACGTTTGGATTAGGAGTTATGTTGGAATACATTTTTATTGCTTTTTTCGCATTATCTCAGGATTTTAAGAACATTATAGTCATATTGCGAAAAAAAACTACTTTTTGCATTAGCAAGATTTAAAAAGGCATATGCTTCGAGTGAAACCCCCAAAGATGCATTATTTCAGGCATTATTAGCCATTTTTCATGTGTGGTGTAGGAGTTATGTTTAAAAAACTGTCATATTGAGTTTTACAGTATACAGTAATATTGAGTAAAACCTAAATTTTGTATTTGCAAACCATAAAAAAACAACTGTATCTAGTAAAACTAACATGTATTCCTTATCGCAGGCATTTTTAGACATTTTGCACGTTTGGATTAGGAGTTATGTTGGAATACATTTTTATTGCTTTTTTCGCATTATCTCAGGATTCTAAGAACATTATAGTCATATTGCGAAAAAAACTACTTTTTGCATTTGCAAGATTTAAAAAATCATATGCTTCGAGTGAAACCCCCAAAGATGCATTATTTCAGGCATTATTAGCCATTTTTCATGTGTGGTGTAGGAGTTATGTTTAAATAACTGTCATATTGAGTGTTAAAGTATACAGTCATATTGAGTAAAACCTAAATTTTGTATTTGCAAACCATAGAGAAACCACTGTATCTAGAAAAACTAACATTTACTCAATATCACAGGCATTTTTAGACATTTTGCAGGTTTGGATTAGGAGTTAGGTTGGAATACATTTTTATTGCTTTTTTCGCATTATCTCAGGATTCTAAGAACATTATAGTCATATTGAGTAAAAAACTACTTTTTGCATTTGCCAAATTTTAAAAAGCATATGCTTCCAGTAAAACTCCCAAAGACGCATTTTTTCAGGCATTATTAGCCATTATTTATGTTTTGTGTAGGATTTATGTTTAAATAACTGTTATATTGAGTGTTACAGTATACAGTCATAATGACTAAAACTTCATTTTTGTATTTGCAAACCATAGAAAAACAACTGTATCTAGTAAAACTCACATGTATTCAATATCACAGGCATTTTTAGACATTTTTCACGTTTGGATTAGGAATTATGTTGGAATACAGTTTTATTGTTTTTTTCGCCTTATCTCAGGATTCTAAGTACATTACTGTCAAATTGAGTAAAAAAATATATTTTGTTTTTGCAAACCTTGTCAAATGTTTTTTTTTTTCAGGAAAACTCTCAAAGATGCCTTTTTTCAGGCATTATTAGACATTTTGCATGCATATTTTTGGATTTTTGTTTCAAAAACTGTCATTTTGAGTGTGACCAATATGAGGCCAGTAAAACCGAATGTTTGTATTTGTGATTCTTTCCAAAATACCCGATTCTGGTAAAACTCACGTAAATTCAATATTACAGGCTTTTTTAGACACATTTCAAGTTTGGTTTTGGAGTTATGATTATAAACCTTTCATATTTAGTATGACAGTTACACTGTTATATGGAATAAAAAAACAAACTTGTGTCTTTGCTAACCTTACAAAAGATCAATTTTCTAGTAGAACTAACAAAAATACACATCTCTAGGCATTATCAGCCATATTACATGCGTTGTTTGGAAGTTATGTTTGAATACATTTTTATTGCTTTTTTTTGCATTATCTCAGGATTCTAAGTACATTACTGTCAAATTGAGTAAAAAATTATATTTTGTTTTTGCAAACCTTGCCAAATGTTTTTTTCAGGAAAACTCTCAAAGATGCATTTCTTCAGGCAGTATTAGACATTTTGCATGTGTGTTTGTAGGAGTTATGTTTAAATAACTGTCATATTGAGTGTTACAGTATACAGTCACATTGAGTACAATCTAAATTGTGTATTTGCAAACCATAGAAAAACAACTGTATCCAGTAAAACTCACACGTATTCAATATCAAAGGCATTTTTAGACATTTTGCACGTTTGGATTAGGAGTTATGATTTTATTGCTTTTTTCGCATTATCTTAGGAATCTAAGAACTTTATAGTCATGTTGAGTAAAAAACTACTTTTTGCATTTGCAAAATTTAAAAAAGCTTATGCTTCGAGTAAAACTCCAAAAGATGCATTATTTCAGGCATTATTAGCCATTTTTAATGTGTGGTGTAGGAACTATGTTTAAAAAACTGTCATATTGAGTGTTACAGTATACAGTCATATTGACTAAAATCTCCTTTTTGTATTTGCAAATCATAGAAAAACAACTGCATCTAGTAAAACTCACGCGTATTCCATATCATAGGCATTTTTAGAAATTTTGCACGTTTGGATTAAGAATTATGTTTGAATACATTTTTATTGTTTTTTTGGCTTTATCTCCGGATTCTAAGTACATTACCGTCAAATTGAGTAAAAAAAAATTATTTTGTTTTTGCAAACCTTGCCAAATGTTTTTTTTTTTTTCAGGAAAACTCTCAAAGATGCATTTCTTCCGGCATTATTAGACATTTTGCATGTGTGGTGTAGGAGTTATGTTTAAATAACTGTCAAATTGAGTGTTACATTATACAGTCATATTGTATAATGTAACTACTAGAAAAATACTTTTTGTTTTCGCCAACCTTACCAAATGTTTTTTTTTTCCAGAAAAACTCTCAAAGATACATTTCTTCAGGCATTTTTAGACATGTTGCATTTCTACTTTAGGAGTTATGTTTCAAAAACTGTCATTTTGAGTGTGACCAATATGAGGCCAGGAAAACCTAATTTTTGTATTTGTGAACCTCTCCAAAATACCTGATTCTGTTAAAACTCACATAAATTCAATATTACAGGCTTTTTAAGACAAATTTCAAGTTTGGTTTTGGAGTTATGATTATAAAACTTTAATATTTAGTATGATAGTTACACTGTTATATTGAATAAAAAAACTAACTTGTGTCTTTGCTAACCTTAAAAAGACACATTTTCTACTACAACTAACAAAAATACACATGTCTAGGCATTATCAGCCATTTTTCATGCGTTGTTTGGAAGTTATGTTTGAATACAATTTTATTGCTTTTTTCGCATTATCTCAGGATTCTAAGTACATTACTGTCAAATTGAGTAAAACATTATTTTTTGGTTTTTGCAAACCTTGCCAAATGTTTTTTTTTTTCAGGAAAACTCTCAAAGATGCATTTCTTCAGGCATTATTAGACATTTTGCATGTGTGGTGTAGGAGTTATGTTTAAATAACTGTCATATTGAGTGTTACAGTATACAGTCACATTGAGTAAAACCTAAATTTTGTATTTGCAAACCATAGAAAAACAACTGTATCTAGTAAAACTAACATTAATTCAATATCACAGGCATTTTAGGACATTTTGCACGTTTGGATTAGGAGTTTTGTTGAATACATTTTTATTGCTTTTTTTGCATTATCTCAGGAATCTAAGAGCATTATAGTCATGTTGAGTAAAAAACAACTTTTTGCATTTGCAAAATTTAAAAAAAATTATGCTAAATTTTGTATTTGCAAACCATAAAAAAAAACTATATCTAGTAAAACTCACATTTATTCAACATCACAGGCATTTTTAGACATTTTGAACGTTTGAATTAGGAATTATGTTGGAATACCTTTAAATTGCTTTTTTTGCATTATCTCAGGATTCTAAGTACATTACTGTCAAATTAGTAGAAAAATACTTTTTGTTTTCGCCAACCTTACCAAACCAGAAAATGATATGTATTATTGATTTGGTATTTTTCTGTAATAAAAAATAGTAATATACATAGTTTGTCAATACTGGCATATTACTTAAAATAACAGACAATTTGTTTATTTACAGATAATGTTTTCAATTCTTCTGTTTTATAACCTATTTAAAAAAAAAATACAGTAGAAATTTAAAGTAAATTAACCATAAAAATATGAATTTTTTTTACAGTGTAGGCATTATTAGCCATTTTGCATGTGTTGTTTAGAAGTTATGTTTGAATTTATTTGTATTGCTTTTTTAGCATTATCTCAGGATTCTAAAAAAATGATTGTCATATTGAGTAAAAAACTAGTTTTTGCATTTGCAAGATTTACAAAAGCATATGTTTCCAGCAAAACTCCCAAAGACGCATTCCTTCAGGCATTATTAGCCATTGTTCATGTGTGGTGTAGGAATTATGTTTAAATAACTGTCATATTGAGTGTTACAGTATACAGTCATATTGAGTAAAACCAAATTTTTGTATTTGCAAACCATAAAAAAACAACTGCATCTAGTAAAACTCACATGGATTCAATATCGCAGGCATTTTTAGACATTTTGCACGTTTGGATTAGGAATTATGTTGGAGGACATTTCATTGCTTTTTTCGCATTAGCTCAGGATTCTCAGTACATTATTGTGAAATTGGGTAAAAAATTACTTTTTGTTTTTTCAAACCTTACCATATGTTTTTTTTCCAGTAAAACTCAAAATGATACATTTCTTCAGGCATTATTAGACATTTTGCCCGTGTATTGAGTAAAACCAAATGTTTGTATTTGCGAACCATAAAAAAACAACTGTGTCTAGTAAAACTCAAATGGATTCAATATCACAGACATTTTTAGACATTTTGCACGTTTGGATTAGGAATTATGATGGAATACATTTGTATTGCTTTTTTTTTTACAATATCTCAGAATTGCATGTACATTCTTGTCAAATTGAGTAAAAACATACTTTTTACAAAATATAATTTTTCTAGTACCGCTAACAAAGATACATATCTCCAGGCATTATTAGTCATTTTGCATTTGTTGTTTAGAAGGGATGTTTGAAAACATTTTTAATGCTTTTGTCACATTATCTAAAGATTCTAAGAACATTATTGTCATATTGAGTAAAAAACTACTTTTTGCATTTGCAAGATTTAAAAAAGCATATGTTTCGAGTAAAACTCCCAAAGGTGCATTTTTTCAGGCATTATTAGCCATTTTTCATGTGTGGTGTAGGAGTTATGTAAAAATAACTGTCATATTGTATACAGTCATATTGAGTAAAACCAAATTTTTGTATTGGCAAACAATAAAAAAACAACTGTATCCAGTAGAGATGCGCGGTTTACGTGTGAATTGACGAAAAAATAGATTTTAAATAGATTCGGGCAGGTGGCGGTTGAACCATTGGGAAATATATATACATAGTGAAATGTTATGTTGAAGAGTTTCATTTAACCTACTGACGTGTATATATAAATGGTTTATTTATATTGGTTAGTAACGTAAAGTGTTGCTCCTGGCTGTACTTGATGCTACAGTCTAGTGGTTAGGATTCAATGCGCTCACCGTCGCGATCCGGGTTTGATGCTCGGTGAAGGAAATCACATTTTTTTAATCATGAATTGATTAGCGTGGACCCCGACTTAAACAAGTTGAAACACTTATTGGGGTGTTACCATTTAGTGGTCAATTGTACGGGCCTCATATTGGTCACACTCAAAATGACGGTTTTTGAAACAAAACTCCAAAAATATGCATGCAAAATGTCTAATAATGCCTGAAGAAATGCATCTTTGAGAGTTTTCCTGAAAAAACAAAATATAATTTTTTACTCAATTTGACAATGTTCTTAGAATCCTGAGATAAAGCGAAAAAAACAATAAAAATGTATTCCAACATAAATCCTAATCCAAACGTGCAAAATGTCTAAAAATGCCTGTGATATTGAATACATGTGAGTTTTACTAGATACAGTTGTTTTTATATGGTTTGCAAATACAAAAATGAGGTTTTAGTCAATATGACTGTATACTGTAACACTCAATATGACAGTTATTTAAACATAACTCCTACACCACACATGAAAAATGGCTAATAATGCCTGAAATAATGCATCTTTTGGAGTTTTACTCGAAGCATATGCTTTTTAAAATCTTGCAAATGCAAAAAGTTGTTTTTTATTCAATATGACTATAATAGTCTTAGAATCCTGAGATAATGCGAAAAAAGCAATAAAAATGTATTCCAACATAACTTCTAAACAACTTATGCAAATAGGCTAATAATGCCTAGAGATATGTATTTGTGTTAGTTGTACTAGAAAAATTATCTTTTGTAAGGTTTGCAAAGACACAAGTTAGTTTTTTTATTCCATATAACAGTGTAACTGTCATACTAAATATGAAAGGTTTATAATCATAACTCCAAAACTAAACGTGAAATTTGTCTAAAAAAGCCTTTAAAAACCCTGTGGAATAAAAGTATTTTTCTGCAAAACTATTTGCATCGTTACTTTATTAAAGGTGGTTGAATTTAATAATTTGGTAAAAGTCTGTAAAATTACGATATTTTTCCGCAAAACGTTTCATGAAAATTTCTGTAAGTATGTTTTTGATTATTATTTGGTTTACAATGTTTTACTTAAATTTTATAGTTTTCGTTTGGCAGTCGTATCTGCCAGTAGATGACAGTTTTTTTTTACAGAATTTTTTTTACAGTGTAGAGACATTGATCTTTTTCAGTTTTACTAGAAAAAATATATTTTTTAAGGTTCTCAAACACACAAGGTACACTGTAAAAAAAATTCTGTAAAAAAAACTGTAATCTACTGGCAGCTATGTCTACCAAATGAAAACCATAAAATTAAAGTAAAACACTGTATACCAAATAATGAACTAAAACATATTTACAGAAATTTTCATTAAACGTTTTGCGGAAAAGTATAAACAAATTTCAGATTTTTACTAAATTGTTAAGATCAACCACCTTTAATAAAGTGACGATGCAAACAGCTCTGCTGGAAAATACCTTTTTTCTGCAGAGTTTTTCCAATTAGTTACGATCAACCAACTTTAATGGAGTGACAATGATGGCAGTTCCACAGAAAAATACCATTATTTTACAGATTTTTTCTGAATTATTAAGTTCAGGGGTCTCAAACTCAGTGTACAGGGGGGCTACAGTGTGTAGAAACTATGTGAAGAGTGGATTAGCCTTCTTTGAATGGCTATACCGACCTGGCAACATACTTGAGATAAAAGGAAAAAAACAATAAAAATGTATTCCAACATAATTCCTAATCAAAACTTGCAAAAGTTCTAAAAATGCCTATGATATTGAACATTGTGAGTTTTACTAGATACAGTTGTTTTTCTATGGTTTGCAAATACAAAATTGAGGTTTTACTCAATATGACTGAATACTGTAACACTCAATATGACAGTTATTTAAACATAACTCCTACACCACACATGAAAAATGGCTAATAATGCCTGAAATAATGGGAGTTTTACTCGAAACATATGCTTTTTTAAATCTTGCAAATGCAAAAAGTAGTTTTTTATTCAATATAACTATAATAGTCTTAGAATCCTGAGATAATGCGAAAAAAGCAATACAAATGTATTCCAACATAACTTCTAAACAACACATGCAAAATGGCATGTGTTGCCTAGAGATATGAATTTTTGTTAGTTGTACTAGAAAAATTATCTTGTGTAAGGTTTGCAAAGACACAAGTTAGTTTTTTTATTCAATATAACAGTGTAACCGTCATACTAATATGAAAGGTTTATAATCATAACTCCAAAACTAAACGTGAAATTTGTCTAAAAAAGCATGTAATATTGAATTTATGTGAGTTTTACCAGAATCGGGTATTTTGGAAAGAATCACAAATACAAAAACTAGGTTTTACTCAATATGACTGTATACTGTAACGCCCAATATGACAGTATACAGTCATATTGAGTAAAACCTCATTTTTGTTTTTGCAAACTATAAAAAAAACAACTGTATCTAGTAAAACTAACATTTATTCAAAATTACAGGCATTTTTAGACATTTTACACGTTTGGATTAAAAGTTATGTTTGAATACCTTTTTTTTTTCTTCGCATTATCTCAGGATTCTAAGAACATTATAGTCATATTGAGTAAAAAACTACTTTTTGCATTTGCAAGATTTAAAAAAGCATATGCTTCGAGTAAAACTCCCAAAGAACCATTATTTCAGGCATTATTAGCCATTTTTCATGTGTGGTGTAGGAGTTATGTTTGAATACATTTTTATTGCTTTTTTTGCATTATCTCAGGATTCTAAGACTACTATAGTCATATTGAATAAAAAACTACTTTTTGCATTTGCAAGATATAAAAAACCATATGTTTCGAGTAACACTCCCATTATTTCAGGCATTATTAGCCATTTTTCATGTGTGGTGTAGGAGTTATGTTTAAATAACTGTCATATTGAGTGTTACAGTATACAGTCATTTTGAGTAAAACCTAAATTTTGTATTTGCAAACCATAGAAAAACAACTGTATCTAGTAAAACTCACATGTATTCAATATCATAGGCATTTTTAGACATTTTGCAAGTTTTGATTAGGAATTATGTTGGAATACATTTTTATTGTTTTTTTCGCTTTATCTCAGGAATCTAAGTACATTACTGTCAAATTGAGTAAAAAATTATATTTTGTTTTTGCAAACCTTGCCAAATCTTTTTTTTTTCAGGAAAACTCTCAAAGATGCATTTCTTTAGGCATTATTAGACATTTTGCATTGTGGTGTAAGAGTTATGTTTAAATAATCGTCATATTGAGTGTTACCGTATACAGTCATATTGAGTAAAACCTAAATTTTTTGTTTGCAAACCATAGAAAAACACAGGGAGTCTCCTGTAAAAATTGGCAAGTATGTTGCCAGGTCGGTATAGCCATTCAAAGAAGGTGAATCCACTCTTCACGTAGTTTCTACACACTGTAGCCCCCCTGTTCACTGAGTTTGAGACCCCTGAACTTAATAATTCAGAAAAAATCTGTAAAATAATTGTATTTTTCTGTGGAACTGCCAGCATTGTCACTCCATTAAAGTTGGTTGATCGTAACTAATTGGAAAAACTCTGTAGAATGAAGGTATTTTCCAGCAGAGCTGTTTGCATCGTCACTTTATTAAAGGTTTTTGATCTTAACAATTTAGTAAAAATCTGAAATTTGTTTATACTTTTCCGCAAAACGTTTAATGAAAATTTCTGTAAATATGTTTTAGTTCATTATTTGGTATACAGTGTTTTACTTTAATTTTAAGGTTTTCATTTGGTAGACGTAGCTGCCAGTAGATTAGAGTTTTTTTTACAGATTTTTTTTTACAGTGTACCTTGTGTGTTTGAGAACCTTAAAAAATATATTTTTTCTAGTAAAACTGAAAAAGATCAATGTCTCTACACTGTAAAAAAAATTCTGTAAAAAAAACTGTCATCTACTGGCAGATACGACTGCCAAACGAAAACTATAAAATTTAAGTAAAACATTGTAAACCAAATAATAATCAAAAACATACTTACAGAAATTTTCATGAAACGTTTTGCGGAAAAATATCGTAATTTTACAGACTTTTACCAAATTATTAAATTCAACCACCTTTAATAAAATAACGATGCAAATAGTTTTGCAGAAAAATACTTTTATTCCACAGGGTTTTTCCAAATTAATAAGATCAACCAACTTTAATGATGTGACAATGCTGGCAGTACCACAGAAAAATGCTATTATTTTACAGACTTTTTGAGTTGTTAAGATCAGGGGTTTCTAATTCAATTTAACTAGGGTCCACCGGATTCTGAAACTACATGAAAAGTGGATTCACCTTCTTTGAATGGCAATCTAGACTTAGCAACATGTTTGCCAATCCTCCCGAAATATAAAGAGACCTCTTGTGTATCTCGTAGAGTATTGTTTATTTATCAGTGTGACAATCATTTTAAGGTGATGCCTGTGACAACATTGCCTTCAACTTCCTTGACAATCTTGCTTTGTGCTCACTAATTCAGCAAACTAACAGCTTGCCTAAAGTAGATGCACTCAAATTGTACAAAGGTTCATAGGGTATACAATGTTGACCACAAGACGTACTTGATCAACAGCAATATAGATCACACTGACGGTGGCTGTACAACAATTTTTAACATTGTTACAAATATGCGACACAATGCTAACCCACATCAAACAAGAATGACAAACACATTTTGGGAGAACATCTTCACCGTAACACAAAATAAACACAAAAGAACAAATACCCAGAATTCCATGCAGCGCTACTCTTCCGGGCTACACCCCCGCCACCACCCCACATCACCGCCCCCCTCCATGTGTTGGTTGAGGTGGGCGGGGTTTGGTGGCTGCGGGGGTGTAGCCCGGAAGAGTAGCGCTGCTTGGCATTCTGGGTATTTGTTCTTTTGTGTTTATTTTGTGTTACGGTGAAGATGTTCTCGTGAAATGTGTTTGTCATTCTTGTTTGATGTGGGTTCACAGTGTGGCGCATATTTGTAACAGTGTTAAATGTATTTGTATGGCCACCGTCAGTGTGACCTGTGTGGCTGTTGGCTGTAGATCAAGTATGTCTTGCACTCACCAACGTGTGTCATATTACAGAGAAAAATCTTGAATTGTTTGTACAAGCATAAACCTTTATATGACAGGCTACAAATATTTTTCAACGTAAATACAAAATCACACGTACATATAAAAAAAAAAAAGATATTCCTTTAAATTACATATAAAACTGGTAGATTGTTAATATGGACATGGACTTTTATAAAACAAGTACATGTTAAATGGAAGTTAATTACTGTAATTTTACATGAATTTGAAAGTAATTTGAGAAAACAGAAAATGATATGTATTATTGATTTGGTATTTTTCTGTAATAAAAAATAGTAATATACATAGTTTGTCAATACTGGCATATTACTTAAAATAACAGACAGTTTGTTTATTTACAGATAATGTCTTCAATTCGTCAGTTTTATAACCTATTTGAAAAAAAAAGAAAAATTACAGTAGAAATTTAGAGTAAATTAACCATAAAAATATGATTTTTTTTTACAGTGTAGGCATTATTATCCAATTTGCATGTGTTGTTTAGAAGTTATGTTTGAATACATTTGTATTGCTTTTTTAGCATTATCTCAGGATTCTAAAAAAATGATTGTCATATTGAGTAAAAAACTAGTTTTTGCATTTGCAAGATTTACAAAAGCATATGTTTCCAGCAAAACTCCCAAAGATGCATTCTTTCAGGCATTATTAGCCATTGTTCATGTGTGGTGTAGGAATTATGTTTAAATAACTGTCATATTGAGTGTTACAGTATACAGTCATATTGAGTAAAACCAAATTTTTGTATTTGCAAACCATAAAAAAACAACTGCATCTAGTAAAACTCACATGGAATCAATATCGCAGGCATTTTTAGACATTTTGCACGTTTGGATTAGGAATTATGTTGGAGGACATTTCATTGCTTTTTTCACATTAGCTCAGGATTCTCAGTACATTACTGTGAAATTGGGTAAAAAATTACTTTTTGTTTTTGCACATCTTACTATATGTTTTTTTTTTCCAGTAAAACTCAAAATGATACATTTCTTCAGGCATTATTAGACATTTTGCCCGTGTATTGAGTAAAACCAAATGTTTGTATTTGCGAACCATAAAAAAAACAACTGTGTCTAGTAAAACTCAAATGGATTCAATATCACAGGCATTTTTACACATTTTGCACGTTTGGATTAGGAATTATGCTGGAATACATTTGTATTGCTTTTTTCTTGCAATATCTCAGACTTGTATGTACATTCTTGTCAAATTGAGTAAAAACATACTTTTTACAAAATATAATTTTTCTAGTACCACGAACAAAGATACATATCTCTAGGCATTATTAGTCATTTTGCATTTGTTCTTTAGAAGGGATGTTTGAAAACATTTTTATTGCTTTTGTCACATTATCTCAAGATTCTAAGAACATTATTGTCATATTGAGTAAAAAACTACTTTTTGCATTTGCAAGATTTAAAAAAGCATATGTTTCGAGTAAAACTCCCAAAGATGCATTTTTTCAGGCATTATTAGCCATTTTTCATGTGTGGTGTAGGAGTTATGTAAAAATAACTGTCATATTGTATACAGTCATATTGAGTAAAACCAAATTTTTGTATTTGCAAACAATAAAAAAACAACTGTATCTAGTAGAGATGCGCGGTTTACGGTCACAACCGTGGAGTCCGCGGATAAACAGCAGGTTGGGCGGGTGACTTGACGAAAAAATATATTTTAAATAGATTCGGGCAGGTGGCGGTTGAACCATTGGGAAATATATATACATAGTTAAATGTTATGTTGAAGAGGTTCATTTAGCCTACTGACGTGTATATATAAATGGTTTATTTATATTGGTTAGTAACGTAAAGTGTTGTTCCTGGCTGTACTTGATGCTACAGTCTAGTGGTTAGGATTCAATGCGCTCACCGTCGCGATCCGGGTTTGATGCTCGGTCAAGGGAATCACTTTTTTTTACCATGAATTGATTAGCGTGGACCCCGACTTAAACAAGTTGAAAAACTTATTGGGGTGTTACCATTTAGTGGTCAATTGTACGGAATATGTACTGTACTTGGCAATCTATTAATAAAAGTATCAATCAAAACAATCCATACAACACGTCACAGACAACGTCACGCTAACATCATGTGACACTTCCTATGAAGGCTGCAGAAGCAAGGTAGCCCAAACTTGTCAGGTACAACACTTTATCTTACTAGCCTCTAAAAATCAACCATTTATAGATAGTTCAATGTTGTTACCCACATACGAAAAACGAGCAGCACCCTTTTAAACAGTATGTGGGCATACTTTTATTTTGAAGTGTCTCGTTTGGTCTGTGGACGGATATAAGGAAGCTACTTCCGGGTATGAGTACACATTTTTTTGATGCATTAGAAAGAAGAAAGAGAGCGGCTGATTGTAACAAAGACTAAAAAGTGTCACAGGGACTTTAAGCGTTTGGGATCTAAGAGCCAGAAGATCACAATTGCCTCCATCTTCTTCCGCTTATCAGAAGTGGGGTCGCGGGGGCAGCAGCCTAAGCAGGAAAGCCCAGCCTTCCCACTCCCAAGCCACTTCGTCTAGCTCCTACCCAGGGAATCCCGAAGCGTTGCCAGGCCAGCCGGGAGACAAAGTCTTCCCAGCGTGTCCTGGATCTTCCCCGTGGCCTCCTACCGGTTGGACATGCCCTAATCGCCTCCCTAGGGTGGGGTGTGGGTGGCATCCTGACCAGATGCCCGAACCACCTCATCTGGCTCCAACAGCCATACAAGTCACACTGACGGTGGCCATACAAACAAATTTTACACTGTTACAAATATGCGCCACACTGTGAACCCACATCAAACAAGAATGACAAACACATTTCGCGAGAACATCTTCACCGTAACACAAAATAAACACAAAATAACAAATACCCAGAATGCCATGCAGCGCTACTCGCCCGGGCTACACCCCCGCAACCACCAAACCCCGCCCACCTCAACCGACACATGGAGGGGGGCGGTGATGTGGGGTGGTGGCGGGGGTGTAGCCCGGAAGAGTAGCACTGCATGGAATTCTGGGTATTTGTTCTTTTGTGTTTATTTTGTGTTACGGTGAAGATGTACTCCCAAAATGTGTTTGTCATTCTTGTTTGATGTGGGTTCACAATATGTGGTGCATATTTGTAACAATGTTAACATTTTTTGGACAGCCACCGTCAGTGTGAGCTATATAGCTGTTGATCAAGTATGTTATGGACAACCTATGACGAGCACAAAAGTCTAATAACAAAACACCACTTGCAGTACTGTCACAGCAGGCCTTAAAGATACTTGTCCAGTCGATATCGGATAGCCCTTCACTACGGTCACAGGGAGTCTCCTGTAAAGATTGGCAAGTATGTTGCCATGTCAGTATTGCCATTAAAGGAAGGTGAATTCACTTTTTACGTAGTTTCTACACACTATAGCCCCCCGGTAAACTGAGTTTGAGACTCTTGATCTTAATAATTCAGAAAAAATCTGTAAAATAATCATGTTTTTCTGTGGAACCGCCAGCATTGTCACTCCATTAAAGTTGGTTGATCGTAATTAATTGGAAAAACTCTGTAGAAAAAAGGTATTTTTCTGCAGAACTGTTTGCATTGTCACTTTATTAAAGGTGGTTGATCTTAACAATTTAGTAAAAATCTGAAAAATGTTGATATTTTTCCACAAAACGTTTAATGAAAATTTCTGTAAATATAATGTTTTAGATCATTATTTGGTCTACAGTGTTTTACTTTAATTTTATGGTTTTCATTTGGCAGCCGTAGCTACCAGTAGATTAGTTTTTTTACAGATTTTTTTTTTTACAGTGTACCTTGTGTGTTTGAGAACCTTAAAAAATATATTTTTTCTAGTAGAACTGACAAAGATAAATGTCTATACACACAAAAAAAAAAATTCTGTAAAACAAACAGTCATCTTATGGCAGATACGGCTGCCAAACGAAAACTATAACATTTAAGTAAAACATTGCAAACCAAATAATAATCAAAAACATTATATTTACAGAAATTTTCATGAAACGTTTTGCGGAAAAATATCGTAATTTTACAGATTTTTACAATATTATTAAGGTCAACAACCTTTAATAAAGTATTGATGCAAACAGTTTTGCAGAAAAATACTTTTATTCTACAGAGTTTTTCCAAATTAATATGATCAACCAACTTTAATAAAGTGACAATGCTGGTATTTCCACAGAAAAATACCATTATTTTACACTCTTTCTGAATTGTTAAAATAGGGGGCCACTGGATGCTGAAACTACATGAAAAGTGGATTCAGCTTCTTTGAATGACCATCCAGACCTAGCAACATACTTGCGAATCCTCCCAATTTTAACGAGAGGCTTCCTGTGACCCTCGCAATGGATTGTCCCTATATCGACCGGACAAACATTTTAATGTGGTTCTGTGACAGCACTGCCTTCAACTTCCTTGACAACCTTTTGTCGTGTTCGCTCATTCAGCAAACCAACAGCATGCCGAGGCGGCCGCACGCATGTTATGCGAGGATTTGTTGGTTGTACAATGTTGACTACAAGACGTACTTGATTAACAGCATTACAAATCACACTGACGGGAGCTGTACAAAAAAAATTAACACTGTTACAAATATGCGCCAATATTGTGAAACCACATCAAACAAGAATGACGAACACATTTCGGGAGAACATCTTTACCGTAACACAAAATAAACATGAAAGAACAAATACCCAGAATTCCATGCAGCGCTACTCTTCCGGGCTACACCCCTGCCACCACCCCACATCACGGTCCCCCTCCTTGCGTCAGTTGAGGCGGGCGGGGTTTGGTGGTTGCGGGGGTGTAGCCCGGAAGAGTAGCGCTGCATGGCATTCTGGGTATTTGTTCTTTTGTGTTTATTTTGTGTTACGGTGAAGATGTTCTCCCGAAATGTGTTTGTCATTCTTGTTTGATGAGGGTTCACAGTGTGGCGCATATTTGTAACAGTGTGAAATTTGTTTGTACGGCCACCGTCAGTGTGACCTGTGTGGCTGTTGGCTGTTGATCAAGTATGTCTTGCACTCACCAGCGTGTGCCATATTACAGAGAAAAATGTTAAATTGTTAGTAAAAGCATAAACCTTTATATACCAGGCTTCAAATATGTTTAGCCTGACGGTACCTGTCTGCTGCCTCCGGAGGATTGTCATACTAAATGTGAAAGGTTTATAATAATAACTCCAAAACCAAATATGAAATTTGTCTTAAAAAGCCTTAATGTTGAATGTATGTGAGTTTTACCTGAATCAGGTATTTTGGAAAGAATCACAAATACAAAGCTTAGGTTTTACTGGCCTCATATTGGTCACACTCAAAATTACAGTTTTTAAAACATAACTCCAAAAATACACATGTATAATGTCTAATAATAACTGTAGAAATGCATCTTTGAGAGTTTTCCTGAAAAAAAATAATTTGGTAAGGTTTGCAAAAACAAAATTTAATTTTTTACTCAATTTGACATTTGTATTGCGAAAAAAGCAATACAAATGTATTCCAACATAATTCCTAATCCAAACGTGCAAAATGTCTAAAAATGCCTTTGATATTGAATACATGTGAGTTTTACTAGATACAGTTGTTTTTCTATGGTTTGTAAATACAAAAATGAGGTTTTACTCAATATGACTGTATACTGTAACACTCAATATGACAGTTATTTAAACATAACTCCTACACCACACATGAAAAATGGCTAATAATGCCTGAAATAATGCATCTTTGGGAGTTTTACTCGAAACATATGCTTTTTTAAATCTTGCAGATGCAAAAAGTAGTTTTTTATTCAATATGACTATAATAGTATTAGAATCCTGAGATAATGCAAAAAAAGCAAAAAAATGTATTCAAACATAACTTCTAAACAACACATGAAAAATGGCTAATAATGCCTAGGGGTGTGTATTTTTGTTAGTTGTACTAGAAAAATAATCTTTTGTAGGGTTTGCAAAGACACAAGTTAGTTTTTTTTATTCAATATAACAGTGTAACTGTCATATTAAATATGAAAGGTTTATAATCATAACTCCAAAGACAAACTTGAAATTTGTCTAAAAAAGCCTGTAATGTTGAATTTATGTGGGTTTTAGCAGACTCAGGTATTTTGGAAATGTTCACAAATACAACAATTAGGTTTTGCTGGCCTCATATTGGTCACACGCAAAATGACAGTTTTTGAAACATAACTCAAAAAGTAGAAATGCAAAATGTCTAATAATGCTTGAAGAAATGTATCTTAGACAGTTTTACTGGAAAAAAAACATTTGGTAAGATTTGCGAAAACAAAAAGTATTTTTTTACTAAATTTGACAGTAATGTATTTATAATCCTGAGATAATGCGAAAAAAGCAATAAAAATGTATTCCAACATAATTCCTAATCCAAACGTGCAAAATGTCTAAAAATGCCTGTGATATTAAATACATATGAGTTTTACTAGATACAGTTGTTTTTCTATTGTTTGCAAATACAAAAATGAGGTTTTACTCAATATAACTGTATACTGTAACACTCAATATGACAGTTATTTAAACATAACTCCTACACCACACATGAAAAATGGCTAATAATGCCTGAAATAATGCATCTTTTGGATTTTTACTCGAAATATATGCTTTTTTAAATCTTGCAAATGCAAAAAGTAGTTTTTTACTCAATATGAACATAATGTTCTTAGAATCCTGAGATAATAAGAAAAAAGCAATGAAAATGTATTCCAATATGATTCCTAATCCAAACGTGCAAAATGTCTAAAAATGCCTGTGATATTGAAATAATGTTAGTTTTACTAGATACAGTTGTTTTTCTATGGTTTGCGAATACAAAATTTAGGTTCTACTCAATATGTAACACTGTAACACTTAATATGCCAGTTATTTAAACATAACTCCTACACCACACATGAAAAATAGCTAATAATGCCTGAAATAATGCATCTTTGGGAGTTTTACTCAAAACATATGCTTTTTTAAATCTTTCAAATGAGTAAAGGCGTTTTTTACTTAATATGACAATAATGTTCTTACAATCCTGACATAATGCGAAAAAAGTAATAAAGTTGTATTCAAACATAACTTCTAAACAGCACATGAAAAATGGCTGATAATGCCTAGAGATGTGTATTTTTGTTAGTTGTACTAGAAAAATAATCTTTTGTAAGGTTTGCAAAGACACAAGTTAGTTTTTTTTATTCAATATAACAGTGTAACTGTCATATTAATTATGAAAGGTTTATAATCATAACTCCAAAACCAAACTTGAAATTTGTCTAAAAAAATCCTGTAATATTGAATTCATGTGAGTTTTAACAGAATCAGGTATTTTGGAAAGGTTCACAAATACAACAATTAGGTTTTACTGGCCTCATATTGGTCACACTCAAAATGACCGTTTTTGAAACATAACTCCAAAAGTAGAAATGCTAAATGTCTAATAATGCCTGAAGATATGTATCTTTGAGAGTTTTAATGGAAAAAAACCCATTTGGTAATGTTTGCAAAAACAGAAAGTATTTTTTTTACTAAATTTGACTGTAATGTACTTATAATCCTGAGATAATGCGAAAAAAGCAATAAAAATATATTCCAACATAATTCCTAATCCAAACGTGCAAAATGTCTAAAAATGCCTGTGATATTAAATACATATGAGTTTTACTAGATACAGTTGTTTTTCTATTGTTTGCAAATACAAAAATGAGGTTTTACTCAATATAACTGTATACTAACACTCAATATGACAGTTATTTAAACATAACTCCTACACCACACATGAAAAATGGCTAATAATGCCTGAAATAATGCATCTTTTGGATTTTTACTCGAAATATATGCTTTTTTAAATCTTGCAAATGCAAAAAGTAGTTTTTTACTTAATATGACTATAATGTTCTTGGAATCCTGAGATAATGTGAAAAAAGCAATAAAAATGTATTCAAACATAACTTCTAAACAACACATGAAAAATGGCTAATAATGCGTAGAGATGTGTAATTTTGTTAGTTGTACTAGAAAAATTATCTTTTGTAAGGTTAGCAAAGACAAAAGTTGTTTTTTTATGCAATATAACAGTGTAACTGTCATATTAAATATGAAAGGTTTATAATCATAACTCCAAAACCAAACTTGAAATGTGTTTAAAAAGCCTATAATATTGAATTTATGTGAGTTTTAACAGAATCAGGTATTTTGGAGAGGTTCACAAATACAAAAATTTGGTTTTCCTGGCCTCATATTGGTCACATTCAAAATGACAGTTTTTGAAACACAACTCAAAAAGTAGAAATGCAACGTGTCTAAAAATGCCTGAAGAAATGTATCTTTGAGAGTTTTTCTGGAAAAAATACATTTGGTAAGGTTGGCGAAAACAAAAAGTATTTTTCTACTAATTTGACAGTAATGTACTTAGAATCCTGAGATAATGCGACAAAAGCAATTAAAAGGTATTCCAACATAATTCCTAATTCAAACGTTCAAAATGTTTTACTAGATGCAGTATTTTTTTATGGTTTGCAAATACAAAAATGAGGTTTTACTCAATATGACTGTATAATGTAACA
This sequence comes from Nerophis ophidion, assembly GCF_033978795.1. Classification (NCBI taxonomy): domain Eukaryota; kingdom Metazoa; phylum Chordata; class Actinopteri; order Syngnathiformes; family Syngnathidae; genus Nerophis; species Nerophis ophidion. The sequence goes on from NC_084619.1 coordinate 44,861,584, forward strand.
CTCAATATGACAGTCATTTAAACATAACTCCTACACCACACATGAAAGATGGCTAATAATGCCTGAAATAATGCATCTTTGGGAGTTTTCCTGAAAAAAAAAAAACATTTGGCAAGGTTTGCAAAAACTAAATAAAAAATTTTACTCAATTTGACAGTAATGTATTTAGAATCCGGAGACAAAGCGAAAAAAACAATAAAAATGTATTCAAATATAATTCCTAATCCAAACGTGCAAAATGTCTAAAAATGCCTATGATATTGAATACGTGTGAGTTTTACTAGATGCAGTTGTTTTTCTATGGTTTGCAAATACAAAAATGAGGTTTTAGTCAATATGACTGTATACTGTAACACTCAATATGACAATTATTTAAACATAGATCCTACACCACACATGAAAAATGGCTAATAATGCCTGATATAATGCATCTTTTGGAGTTTTACTGGAAACATAAGCTTTTTTAAATTTTGCAAATGCGAAAAGTAGTTTTTTACTCAACATGATTATAATGTTCTTAGATTCCTGAGATAATGCGAAAAAAGCAATAAAAATATAACTCCTAATCCAAACGTGCAAAATATCTAAAAATGCCTATGATATTGAATACGTGTGAGTTTTACTAGATACAGTTGTTTTTCTAAGGTTTGTAAATACAAAATTTAGGTTTTACTCAATTTGACTGTATACTGTAACACTCAATATGACAGTTATTTAAACATAACTCCTACACCATAGATGAAAAAAACAATTAAAATATATTCAAACATAATTCCTAATCCAAACGTGCAAAATCTCTAAAATGCCTATGATATTGAATACGTGTGAGTTTTACTAGATGCAGTTGTTTTTCTATTGTTTGCAAATACAAAAATGAGGTTATTCTCAATATGACTGTATACTGTAACACTCAATATGACAGTTATTTAGTTCCTACACCACACATGAAAAATGGCTAATAATGCCTGAAATAATGCATCTTTTGGAGTTTTACTCTAAGCATTAGCTTTTTTAAATTTTGGAAATGCAAAAAGTAGTTTTTTACTCAACATGACTATAATGTTCTTAGATTCCTGAGATACTGCGAAAAAAGCAATAAAAACATAACTCCTAATCCAAACGTGCAAAATGTCTAAAAATGCCTGTGATATTGAATATATGTGAGTTTTACTAGACACAGTTGTTGTTTTTAATTGTTTGCAAAAACAAAAATTAGGTTTTACTCAATATGAGTGTATACTGTAACACTCAATATGACAGTTATTTAAACATAACTCCAACACCACACATGAAAAACGGCTTATAATGCCTGAAATAATGCATCTTTGGGAGTTTTACTCGAAACATATGCTTTTTTAAATATTGCAAATGCAAAAAGTAGTTTTTTACTCAATATGACTACAAAGGCTTACAATCCTGACATAAGTAAAACAAATGTATTCAAACATAACTTCTAAAAAGCACATGCAAAATGGCTGATAATGCCTAGAGATATGTATTTTTGTTAGTTGTACTAGAAAACATTTTTTTTGTAAGGTTTGCAAAGACACAAGGTAGTTTTTTGATTCAATTGAACAGTGTAACAGTCATACTAAATATAAAAGGTTTATAATCATAACTCCAAAACCAAACTTGAAATTTGTCTAAAAAGCCCATAATATTGAATTTATGTGAGTTTTAACAGAATCCGGTATTTTGGGGAGGTTCACAAATACAAAAATTTGGTTTTCCTGGCCTCATATTGGTCACACTCAAAATGACCGTTTTTGAAACATAACTCCAAAAGTAGAAATGCAACGTGTCTAAAAATGCTTGAAGAAATGTATCTTTGAGAGTTTTTCTGGAAAAAAAAACATTTGGTAAGGTTGGCGAAAACAAAAAGCATTTTTCTACTAATTTGAGAGTAATGTACTTAGAATCCTGAGATAATGCGAAAAAAGCAATTAAAAGGTATTCCAACATAATTCCTAATTCAAACGGTCAAAATGTCTAAAAATGCCTGAGATATTGAATAAATGTGAGTTTTACTAGATACAGTTTTTTTTTTATGGTTTGCAAATACAAAAATGAGGTTTTACTCAATATGACTGTATAATGTAACACTCAATTTGACAGTTATTTAAACATAACTCCTACACCACACATGCAAAATGTCTAATAATGCCTGAAGAAATGCATCTTTGAGAGTTTTCCTGAAGAAAAAAACATTTGGCAAGGTTTGCAAAAACAAAATGCATTTTTTTTACTCAATTTGACAGTAATGTACTTAGAATCCTGAGATAAAGCAGGAAAAAAAACAATAAAAATGTATTCAAACATAATTCCTAATCCAAACGTGCAAAATGTCTAAAAATGCCTATGATTGCAGTTGTTTTTCTATGGTTTGCAAATACAAAAATGAGATTTTAGTCAATATGACAGTATACTGTAACACTCAATATGACAGTTATTTAAACATAGTTCCTACATCACACATGAAAAATGGCTAATAATGCCTGAAATAATGCATCTTTTGGAGTTTTACTCGAAGCATAAGCTTTTTTAAATTTTGCAAATGCAAAAAGTAGTTTTTTACTCCACATGTATATAATGTTCTTAGATTCCTGAGATAATTTCGAAAAAAGCAATAAAAACATAACTCCTAATCCAAACGTGCAAAATGTCTAAAAATGCCTATGATATTGAATACGTGTGAGTTTTACTAGCTACAGTTGTTTTTCTATAGTTTGCAAATACAAAATTTAGATTTTACTCAATGTGAATGTATACTGTAACACTCAATATGACAGTTATTTAAACATAACTCCAAAAACACACATGCAAAATGTTTAATACTGCCTGAAGAAATGCATCTTTGAGAGTTTTCCTGAAAAAAAAACATTTGGCAAGGTTTGCAAAAACAAAATATAATTTTTTACTTTGACAGTATTATACTTAGAATCCTGAGATAATGCAAAAAAAGCAATAAAAATGTATTCAAAAATAAATTCCAAACGACGCATGAAAAACGGCTGATAATGCCTAGAGATGTGTATTTTTGTTAGTTGTACTAGAAATTTGATCTTTTGTAAGGTTAGCAAAGACACAAGTTAGTTTTTTTATTCAATATAGCAGTGTAACTATCATACTAAATATGAAAGGTTTATAATCATAACTCCAAAACCAAACTTGAAATTTGTCTAAAAAAGCCTGTAATATTGAATTTATGTGAGTTTTAACGGAATCGGGTATTTTGGAAAGAATCACAAATACAAAAACTAGGTTTTACTCAATATGACTGTATACTGTAACACTCAATGTGACAGTTATTTAAACATAACTCCTACACAACACATGAAAAATGGCTAATAATGCCTTAAATAATGCATCTTTGGGAGTTTTACTCGAAGCATATGCTTTTTTTAAATCTTGCAAATGCAAAAAGTAGTTTTTTACTCAATATGTCTATAATGTTCTTAGAATCCTGAGATAATAAGAAAAAAACAAACAAAAAATGTATTCCAACATAACTCCTAATCCAAACGTGCAAAAAATCTAAAAATGCCTGTAATATTGAATAAATGTTAGATTAACTAGACACAGTTGTTTTTTTTTATAGTTTGCAAAAACAAAAATGAGGTTTTACTCAATACGACTGTATACTTTAACACTCAATATAACAGTTATTTAAACATAAATCCTACACAACACATGAAACATTGCTAATAATGCCTGAAATAATGCATCTTTGGGAGTTTTACTCGATACATATCCTTTTTTAAATATTGCAAAGGCCAAAAGTAGTTTTTTACTCAATATGACTACAAAGTCTTACAATCCTGATATAATGCGAAAAAAGTAATAAAATTGTATTCAAACATAACTTCTAAAAACCACATGCAAAATGGCAGATAATTTCTAGAGATGTGTATTTTTGTTAGTTGTACTAGAAAAATAATCTTTTGTAAGGTTTGCAAAGACACAAGTTAGTTTTTTTTATTCAATATAACATGCATCTTTGAGAGTTTTCCTGAAGAAAAAAACATTTGGCAAGGTTTGCAAAAACAAAATGCATTTTTTTTACTCAATTTGACAGTAATATACTTAGAATCCTGAGATAAAGCAGGAAAAAAAACAATAAAAATGTATTCAAACATAATTCCTAATCCAAACGTGCAAAATGTCTAAAAATGCCTATGATATTGAATACGTGCGAGTTTTACTAGATGCAGTTGTTTTTCTATGGTTTGCAAATACAAAAATGAGATTTTAGTCAATATGACAGTATACTGTAACACTCAATATGACAGTTATTTAAACATAGTTCCTACATCACATTTTGCACGTTTGGATTAGGAATTATGATGGATTACATTTGTATTGCTTTTTTTTTGCAATATCTCAGAATTGTATGTACATTCTTGTCAAATTGAGTAAAAACATACTTTTTACAAAATGTTATTTTTCTAGTACCGCTAACAAAGATACATATCTCCAGGCATTATTAGTCATTTTGCATTTGTTGTTTAGAAGGGATGTTTGAAAACATTTTTATTGCTTTTGTCACATTATCTCAAGATTCTAAGAACATTATCGTCATATTGAGTAAAAAACTACTTTTTGCATTTGCAAGATTTAAAAAAGCATATGTTTCGAGTAAAACTCCCAAAGGTGCATTTTTTCAGGCATTATTAGCCATTTTTCATGTGTGGTGTAAGAGTTATGTAAAAATAACTGTCATATTGTATACAGTCATATTGAGTAAAACCAAATCTTTGTCTTTGCAAACAATAAAAAAACAACTGTATCTAGTAGAGATGCGCGGTTTACGGTCACAACCGTGGAGTCCGCGGATAAACAGCAGGTCGGGCGGGTGAATTAACGAAAAAATATATTTTAAATAGATTCGGGCAGGTGGCGGTTGAACCATTGGGAAATATATATACATATTGAAATGTTATGTTGAAGAGTTTCATTTAGCCTACTGACGTCTATATATAAATGGTTTATTTATATTGGTTAGTAACGTAAAGTGTTGTTCCTGGCTGTACTTGATGGTACAGTCTAGTGGTTAGGATTCAATGCGCTCACCGTTGCGATCCGGGTTTGATGCTCGGTGAAGGAAATCACTTTTTTTTAACCATGAATTGATTAGCGTGGACCCCGACTTAAACAAGTTGAAAAACTTATTGGGGTGTTACCATTTAGTGGTCAATTGTACGGGCCTCATATTGGTCACACTCAAAATGACGGTTTTTGAAACAAAACTCCAAAAATATGCATGCACAATGTCTAATAATGCCTGAAAAAATGCATCTTTGAGAGTTTTCCTGAAAAAGCAAAATATAATTTTTTACTCAATTTGACAATGTTCTTAGAATCCTGAGATAAAGCGAAAAAAAACAATAAAAATGTATTCCAACATAATTCCTAATCCAAACGTGCAAAATGTCTAAAAATGCCTATGATATTGAATACATGTGAGTTTTACTAGATACAGTTGTTTTTCTATGGTTTGCAAATACAAAAATGAGGTTTTAGTCAATATGACTGTATACTGTAACACTCAATATATCAGTTATTTAAACATAAATCCTACACAACACATGAAAAATGGCTAATAGTGCCTGAAATAATGCATCTTTGGGAGTTTTACTGGAAGCAAATGCTTTTTTAAATTTTGCAAATGCAAAAAGTAGTTTTTTACTCAACATGATTATAATGTTCTTAGAATCCTGAGATAATGCGAAAAAAGCAAAAAAAAATGTATTCCAACATAATTCCTAATCCAATAGTGCAAAATGTCTAGAAATGCCTGTGATATTGAATAATTGTTAGTTTTACTAGTTACAGATGTTTTTTTATGGTTTGCAAATACAAAATTTAGGTTTTACTCAATATGACTGTATACTGTAACACTAAATATGACAGTTATTTAAACATTACTCCTACACTACACATGCAAAATGGCTAATAATGCTTGAAATAATGCATCTTTGGGAGTTTTACTCGAAACATATGCTTATTTAAATATTGCAAATGCAAAAAGTAGTTTTTTACTCAATTTGACAGTAATGTACTTAGAATCCTGAGATAAAGCGAAAACAAAAAATGTAAATGTATTCCATCATAATTCCTAATCCAAACGTGCAAAATGTCTAAAAATGTCTGTGATATTGAATTAATGTTCGTTTTACTAGATACAGTTCTATGGCTTGCAAATACAAAATTTAGGGGTTACTCAATATGACTGTATACTTTAACACTCAATTTGACAGTTATTTAAACATAACTCCTACACCACACATGCAAAATGTCTAATAATGCCTGAAGAAATGGATCTTTGAGAGTTTTCCTGAAAAAAAAAAACATTTGGCAAGGTTTGCAAAAACAAAATATAATTTTTTACTTAATTTGACAGTAATGTACTTAGAATCCCGAGATAAAGCGAAAAAAACAATAAAAATGTATTCAAACATAATTCCTAATCCAAACGTGCAAAATGTCTAAAAATGCCTGTGATAAGGAACACATGTTAGTTTTACTAGATACAGTTGTTTTTCTATGGTTTGCAAATACAAAAATGAGGTCTTAGTCAATATGACTGTATACTGTAACACTCAATATGACAGTTATTTAAACATAGTTCCTACACCACACATGAAAAATGGCTAATAATGCCTGAAATAATGCATCTTTTGGAGTTGTACTCGAAGCATTAGCTTTTTTAAATTTTGCAAAAGCAAAAAGTAGTTTTTTACTCAACATGACTATAATGTTCTTAGATTCCTGAGATAATGCGAAAAAAGCAATAAAAACATAACTCCTAATCCAAACGTGCAAAATGTCTAAAAATGCCTGTGATATTGAATACATGTTAGTTTTATTAGACAGAGTTGTTGTTTTTTATTGTTTGCAAAAACAAAAATGAGGTTTTACTCAATATGACTGTATACTGTAACACTCAATATGACAGTTATTTAAACATAACTCCAACACCACACATGAAAAACGGCTAATAATGCCTGAAATAATGCATCTTTGGGAGTTTTACTCGAAACATATGCTTTTTTTAAATATTGCAAATGCAAAAAGTAGTTTTTTATTCAATATGACTACAAAGGCTTACAATCCTGACATAAGTAAAAAAAATGTATTCAAACATAACTTCTAAAAAGCACATGCAAAATGGCTAATAATGCCTAGAGGTATGTATTTTTGTTGGTTGTACTAGAAAAAATATCTTTTGTAAGGTTTGCAAAGACACAAGTTAGTTTTTTGATTCAATATAACAGTGTAACAGTCATACTAAATATAAAAGGTTTATAATCATAACTCCAAAACCAAACTTGAAATTTGTCTAAAAAGCCTATAATATTGAATTTATGTGAGTTTTAACAGAATCAGGTATTTTGGAGAGGTTCACAAATACAAAAATTTGGTTTTCCTGGCCTCATATTGGTCACACTCAAAATGACAGTTTTTGAAACATAACTCCAAAAGTAGAGATGCAACGTGTCTAGAAATGCCTCAAGAAATATTATCTTTGAGAGTTTTTCTGGAAAAAATACATTTGGTAAGGTTGGCAAAAACAAAAAGTATTTTTCTACTATTTTGACAGTAATGTACTTAGAATCCTGAGATAATGCGAAAAAAGCAATTAAAAGGTATTCCAACGTTCAAAATGTTTTACTAGATACAGTATTTTTTTATGGTTTGCAAATACAAAAATGAGGTTTTACTCAATATGACTGTATAATGTTACACTCAATATGACAGTTATTTAAATATAACTCCTACACCACACATGAAAAAAAGCTGATAATGCCTGAAATAATGCATCTTTGGGAGTTTGCCTGAAAAAAAAAACTTTTGGCAAGGTTTGCAAAAACTAAATAAAAATGTTTACTCAATTTGACAGTAATGTACTTAGAATCCGGAGATAAAGCGAAAAAAACAATAAAAATGTATTCAAACATAATTCCTAATCCAAACGTGCAAAATGTCAAAAAATGCCTATGATATTGAATACGTGTGAGTTTTACTAGATGCAGTTGTTTTTCTATGGTTTGCAAATACAAAAATGAGGTTTTAGTCAATATGACTGTATACTGTAACACTCAATATGACAATTATTTAAACATAGTTCCTACACCACACATGAAAAATGGCTAATGATGCCTGATATAATGCATCTTTTGGAGTTTTACTCGAAGCATAAGCTTTTTTAAATTTTGCAAATGCGAAAAGTAGTGTTTTACTCAACATGATTATAATGTTCTTAGATTCCTGAGATAATGCGAAAAAAGCAATAAAAACATAACTCCTAATCCAAACGTGCAAAATGTCTAAAAATGCCTATGATATTGAATACGTGTGAGTTTTACTAGATACAGTTGTTTTTCTATGGTTTGCAAATACAAAATTTAGGTTTTACTCAATTTGACTGTATACTGTAACACTCAATATGGCAGTTATTTAAACATAACTCCTACACCATACATGCAAAATGTCTAATAATGCCTGAAGAAATGCATCTTTGAGAGTTTTCCTGAAAAAAAAACATTTGGCAAGGTTTGCAAATACAAAATATAATGTTTTACTTTGACAGTAATGTACTTAGAATCCTGAGATAATGCAAAAAAAGCAATAAAAATGTATTCAAACATAAATTCCAAACGACGCATGAAAAACAGCTGATAATGCCTAGAGATGTGTATTTTTGTTAGTTGTACTAGAAAATTGATCTTTTGTAAGGTTAGAAAAGACACAAGTTAGTTTTTTTTATTCAATATAACAGTGTAACTATCATACTAAATATGAAAGGTTTATAATCATAACTCCAAAACCAAACTTGAAATTTGTCTAAAAAAGCCTGTAATATTGATTTTATGTGAGTTTTAACAGAATTGGGTATTTTGGAAAGAATCACAAATACAAAAACTAGGTTTTACTCAATATGACTGTAAACTGTAACACTCAATATGACAGTTATTTAAACATAACTCCTACACCACACATGAAAAATGGCTAATAATGCCTGAAATAATGCATCTTTGGGAGTTTTACTCTAAGCATATGCTTTTTTTAAATCTTGCGAATGCAAAAAGTAGTTTTTTACTCAATATGTCTATAATGTTCTTAGAATCCTGAGATAATGCGAAAAAAACAAACAAAAAAATGTATTCCAACATAACTCCTAATCCAAACGTGCAAAATGTCTAAAAATGCCTGTAATATTGAATAAATGTTAGATTTACAAGACACAGTTGTTTTTTTTATAGTTTGCAAAAACAAAAATGAGGTTTTACTCAATATGACTGTATACTGTAACACTCAATATAACAGTTATTTAAACATAAATCCTACACAACACATGAAACATTACTAATAATGCCTGAAATAATGCATCTTTGGGAGTTTTACTCGATACATATCCTTTTTTAAATATTGCAAATGCCAAAAGTACTTTTTTACTCATATTGACTACAAAGTCTTACAATCCTGACATCATGCGAAAAAAGTAATACAAATGTATTCAAACATAACTTCTAAAAACCACATGCAAAATGGCTGATAATGCCTAGAGATGTGTATTTTTGGTAGTTCTGAAAAAGTAGAAATGCAACATGTCTAAAAATGCCTGAAGAAATGTATCTTTGAGAGTTTTTCTGGAAAAAAAAAACATTTGGTAAGGTTGGCGAAAACAAAAAGTATTTTTCTACTAATTTGACAGTAATGTACTTGGAATCCTGAGATAATGCGAAAAAAGCAATACAAATGTATTCCAACATAATTCCTAATTCAAACGTTCAAAATGTCTAAAAATGCCTGTGATATTGAATACATGTGAGTTTTACTAGATACAGTTTTTTTTGATGGTTTGCAAATACAAAAATGAGGTTTTACTCAATATGACCGTATAATTTAACACTCAATATGACAGTTATTTAAACATAACCCCTACACCACACATGAAAAAATGCTAATAATGTCTGAAATAATGCATCTTTGGGAGTTTTACTCGAAGCATAAGCTTTTTTAAATTTTGCAAATGCGAAAAGTTGTCTTTTACTCAACATGACTGTAATGTTGTTAGATTCCTGAGATACTGCAAAAAAAGCAATAAAAACATAACTCCTAATCCAAACGTGCAAAATGTCTAAAAATACCTGTGATATTGAATACATGTGAGTTTTACTAGACACAGTTGTTTTTTTTATAGTTTGCAAAAACAAAAATGAGGTTTTACTCAATATGACTGTATACTGTAACACTCAATATGACAGTTATTTAAACATAACTCCAACACCACACATGAAAAACGGCTAATAATGCCTGAAATAATGCATCTTTGGGAGTTTTACTCGAAACATATGCTTTTTTAAATATTGCAAATGCAAAAAGTCGTTTTTTACTCAATATGACTACAAAGGCTTACAATCCTGACATAATGCAAAAGTAAAAAAAAATGTATTCAAACATAACTTCTAAAAAACACATGCAAAATGGCTAATAATGCCTAGAGATATTTATTTTTGTTAGTTGTACTAGAAAAATGATTTTTTGTAAGGTTTGCAAAGACACAAGTTAGTTTTTTTATTCAATATAACAGTGTAACTGTCATACTAAATATGAAAGGTTTATAATCATAACTCCAAAACCAAACTTGAAATTTGTCTAAAAAAGCCTGTAATATATAATTTACGTGAGTTTTACCAGAATCGGGTATTTTGGAAAGAATCACAAATACAAACATTGGGTTTTACTGGCCTCATATTGGTCACACTCAAAATGACAGTTTTTGAAACAAAACTCCAAAAATATGCATGCAAAATAATGCCTGAAGAAATGCATCTTTGAGAGTTTTCCTGAAAAAAAAAAACATTTGGCAATATTTGCAAAAACAAAATATATTTTTTTACTCAATTTGACAGTAATGTACTTAGAATCCTGAGATAAAGCGAAACAAACAATAAAATGTATTCCAACATAATTCCTAATCCAAACGTGCAAAATGTCTAAAAAAGTCTCTGATATTGAATACATGTGAGTTTTACTAGATACAGTTGTTTTTCTATGGTTTGCGAATAGAAAAATGAGGGTTTAGTCAATATGACTGTATACTGTAACACTCAATATAACAGTTATTTAAACATAAATCCCACACAACACATGGAAAATGGCTAATAATGCCTGAAATAATGCATATTTTGGAGTTTTACTGGAAGCATATGCTTTTTTAAATTTTGCAAATGCAAAAAGTAGTTTTTTACTCAATATGATTATAATATTCTTAGAATCCTGAGATAATGCGAAAAAAGCAATAAAAATGTATTCCAACATAACTCCTAATCCAAACGTGCAAAATGTCTAAAAATACCTGTGATATTGAATAATTGTTAGTTTTACTAAATACAGTTGTTTTTTTATGGTTTGCAAATACAAAATTTAGGTTTTATTCAATATGACTGTATACTGTAACACTCAATATGACAGTTATTTAAACATAACTCCTACACCACACATGGAAAATGGCTAATAATGCCTGAAATAATGCATCTTTGAGGGTTTCACTCGAAGCATATGCTTTTTTAAATCTTGCAAATGCAAAAAGTAGTTTTTTTCTCAATATGACTATAATTTTCTTAGAATCCTGAGATAATGCGAAAAAAGCAATAAAAATGTATTCCAACATAACTCCTAATCCAAACGTGCAAAATGTCTAAAAATGCCTATGATAAGGAATACATGTTAGTTTTACTAGATACAGTTGTTATTCTATGGTTTGCAAATACAAAATATAGGTTTTACTCAATATGACTGTATACTGTAACACTCAATATGACAGTTATTTAAACATAACTCCTACACCACACATGAAAAATGGCTAATAATGCCTGAAATAATGCATCTTTGGGAGTTTTACTCGAAACATATGGTTTTTTAAATCTTGCAAATGCAAAAAGTAGTTTTTATTCAATATGACTATAATAGTCCTAGAATCCTGAGATAATGCGAAAAAAGCAATAAAATGTATTCAAACATAAGAGATATGTATTTTTGTTAGTTGTACTAGAAAAATGATCTTTTGTAAGGTTTGCAAAGACACAAGTTAGTTTTTTTATTCCATATAACTGTGTAACTGTCATACTAAATATGAAAGGTTTATAATCATAACTCCAAAACCAAACTTGAAATTTGTCTAAAAAAGCCTGTAATATATAATTTACGTGAGTTTTACCAGAATCCGGTATTTTGGAAAGAATCACAAATACAAACATTGGGTTCAAAATGACAGTTTTTGAAACAAAACTCCAAAAATATGCAATCAAAATGTCTAATAATGCCTGAAGAAATGCATCTTTGAGAGTTTTCCTGAAAAAAAAAAAACATTTGGCAATATTTGCAAAAACAAAATATAATTTTTTACTCAATTTGACAGTAATGTACTTAGAATCCTGAGATAAAGCGAAAAAAACAATAAAAATGTATTCCAACATAATTCCTAATCCAAACGTGCAAAATGTCTAAAAAAGTCTCTGATATTGAATACATGTGAGTTTTACTAGATACAGTTGTTTTTCTATGGTTTGCAAATAGAAAAATGAGGGTTTAGTCAATATGACTGTATGCTGTAACACTCAATATAACAGTTATTTAAACATAAATCCCACACAACACATGAAAAATGGCTAATATTGTCTGAAATAATGCATATTTTGGAGTTTTACTGGAAGCATATGCTTTTTTAAATTTAGCAAATGCAAAAAGTAGTTTTTTACTCAATATAACTATAATATTCTTAGAATCCTGAGATAATGCGAAAAAAGCAATAAAAATGTATTCCAACATAACTCCTAATCCAAACGTGCAAAATGTCTAAAAATGCCTGTGATATTGAATAATTGTTAGTTTTACTAAATACAGTTGTTTTTTTATGGTTTGCAAATACAAAATTTAGGTTTTACTCAATATGACTGTATACTGTAACACTCAATATGACAGTTGTTTAAACATAAGTCCTACACCACACATGGAAAATGGCTAATAATGCCTGAAATAATGCATCTTTGGGGGTTTCACTCGAAGCATATGCTTTTTTAAATCTTGCAAATGCAAAAAGTAGTTTTTTTCTCAATATGACTATAATGTTCTTAGAATCCTGAGATAATGCGAAAAAAGCAATAAAAATGTATTCCAACATAACTCCTAATCCAAACGTGCAAAATGTCTAAAAATGCCTGTGATAAGGAATACATGTTAGTTTTACTAGATACAGTTGTTTTTCTATGGTTTGCAAATACAAAATGTAAGTTTTACTCAATATGACTGTATACTGTAACACTCAATATGACAGTTATTTAAACATAACTCCTACACCACACATGAAAAATGGCTAATAATGCCTGAAATAATGCATCTTTGGGAGTTTTACTCGAAACATATGGTTTTTTAAATCTTGCAAATGCAAAAAGTAGTTTTTATTCAATATGACTATAATAGTCTTAGAATCCTGAGATAATGCGAAAAAAGCAATAAAATGTATTCAAACATAACTTTTAAACAACACATGCAAAATGGCTAATAATGCCTAGAGATATGTATTTTTGTTAGTTGTACTAGAAAAATGATCTTTTGTAAGGTTTGCAAAGACACAAGTTAGTTTTTTTTATTCCATATAACAGTGTAACTGTCATACTAAATATGAAAGGTTTATAATCATAACTCCAAAACCAAACTTGAAATTTGTCTAAAAAAGCCTGTAATATATAATTTACGTGAGTTTTACCAGAATCGGGTATTTTGGAAAGAATCACAAATACAAACATTGGGTTTTACTGGCCTCATATTGGTCACACTCAAAATGACAGTTTTTGAAACAAAACTCCAAAAATATGCAATCAAAATGTCTAATAATGCCTGAAGAAATGCATCTTTGAGAGTTTTCCTGAAAAAAAAAAAACATTTGGCAATATTTGCAAAAACAAAATATAATTTTTTACTCAATTTGACAGTAATGTACTTAGAATCCTGAGATAAAGCGAAAAAAACAATAAAAATGTATTCCAACATAATTCCTAATCCAAACGTGCAAAATGTCTAAAAAAGTCTCTGATATTGAATACATGTGAGTTTTACTAGATACAGTTGTTTTTCTATGGTTTGCAAATAGAAAAATGAGGGTTTAGTCAATATGACTGTATGCTGTAACACTCAATATAACAGTTATTTAAACATAAATCCCACACAACACATGAAAAATGGCTAATAATGTCTGAAATAATGCATATTTTGGAGTTTTACTGGAAGCATATGCTTTTTTAAATTTTGCAAATGTAAAAAGTAGTTTTTTACTCAATATGACTATAATATTCTTAGAATCCTGAGATAATGCCAAAAAAGCAATAAAAATGTATTCCAACATAACTCCTAATCCAAACGTGCAAAATGTCTAAAAATACCTGTGATATTGAATAATTGTTAGTTTTACTAAATACAGTTGTTTTTTTATGGTTTGCAAATACAAAATTTAGGTTTTACTCAATATGACTGTATACTGTAACACTCAATATGACAGTTATTTAAACATAAGTCCTACACCACACATGGAAAATGGCTAATAATGCCTGAAATAATGCATCTTTGGGGGTTTCACTCGAAGCATATGCTTTTTTAAATCTTGCAAATGCAAAAAGTAGTTTTTTTCTCAATATGACTATAATTTTCTTAGAATCCTGAGATAATGCGGAAAAAGCAATAAAAATGTATTCCAACATAACTCCTAATCCAAACGTGCAAAATGTCTAAAAATGCCTGTGATAAGGAATACATGTTAGTTTTACTAGATACAGTTGTTTTCCTATGGTTTTCAAATACAAAATGTAGGTTTTACTCAATATGACTGTATACTGTAACACTCAATATGACAGTTATTTAAACATAACTCCTACACCACACATGAAAATTGGCTAATAATGCCTGAAATAATGCATCTTTGGAAGTTTTACTCGAAACATATGCTTTTTTAAATATTGCAAATGCAAAAAGTAGTTTTTATTCAATATGACTATAATAGTCTTAGAATCCTGAGATAATGCGAAAAAAGCAATAAAATGTATTCAAACATAACTTTTAAAGAACACATGCAAAATGGCTAATAATGCCTAGAGATATGTATTTTTGTTAGTTGTACTAGAAAAATGATCTTTTGTAAGGTTTGCAAAGACACAAGTTAGTTTTTTTATTCCATATAACAGTGTAACTGTCATACTAAATATGAAAGGTTTATAATCATAACTCCAAAACCAAACTTGAAATTTGTCTAAAAAAGCCTGTAATATATAATTTACGTGAGTTTTACCAGAATCGGGTATTTTGGAAAGAATCACAAATACAAACATTGGGTTTTACTGGCCTCATATTGGTCACACTCAAAATGACAGTTTTTGAAACAAAACTCCAAAAATATGCATGCAAAATGTCTAATAATGCCTGAAGAAATGCATCTTTGAGAGTTTTCCTGAAAAAAAAAAAAACATTTGGCAATATTTGCAAAAACAAAATATAATTTTTTACTCAATTTGACAGTAATGTACTTAGAATCCTGAGATAAAGCGAAAAAAACAATAAAAATGTATTCCAACATAATTCCTGATCCAAACGTGCAAAATGTCTAAAAAAGTCCCTGATATTGAATACATGTGAGTTTTTCTAGATACAGTTGTTTTTCTATGGTTTGCAAATAGAAAAATGAGGGTTTAGTCAATATGACTGTATACTGTAACACTCAATATAACAGTTATTTAAACATTAATCCCACACAACACATGAAAAATGGCTAATAATGCCTGAAATAATGCATATTTTGGAGTTTTACTGGAAGCATATGCTTTTTTAAATTTTGCAAATGCAAAAAGTAGTTTTTTACTCAATATGACTATAATATTCTTAGAATCCTGAGATAATGCGAAAAAAGCAATAAAAATGTATTCCAACATAACTCCTAATCCAAACGTGCAAAATGTCTAAAAATGCCTGTGATATTGAATAATTGTTAGTTTTACTAAATACAGTTGTTTTTTTATGGTTTGCAAATACAAAATTTAGGTTTTACTCAATATGACTGTATACTGTAACACTCAATATGACAGTTATTTAAACATAAGTCCTACACCACACATGGAAAATGGCTAATAATGGCTGAAATAATGCATATTTGGGGGTTTCACTCGAAGCATATGCTTTTTTAAATCTTGCAAATGCAAAAAGTAGTTTTTTTCTCAATATGACTATAATGTTCTTAAAATCCTGAGATAATGCGAAAAAAGCAATAAAAATGTATTCCAACATAACTCCTAATCCAAACGTGCAAAATGTCTAAAAATGCCTGTGATAAGGAATACATGTTAGTTTTACTAGATGAACTTTTTTTTCTATGGTTTGCAAATACAAAATTTAGGTTTTACTCAATATGACTGTATACTGTAACACTCAATATGACAGTTATTTAAACATAACTCCTACACCACACATGAAAAATGGCTAATAATGCCTGAAATAATGCATCTTTGGGAGTTTTACTCGAAACATATGCTTTTTTAAATCTTGCAAATGCAAAAAGTCGTTTTTATTCAATATGACTATAATAGTCTTAGAATCCTGAGATAATGCGAAAAAAGCAATAAAATGTATTCAAACATAACTTCCAAACAACACATGCAAAATGGCTAATAATGCCTAGAGATATGTATTTTTGTTAGTTGTACTAGAAAAATGATCTTTTGTAAGGTTTGCAAAGACACAAGTTAGTTTTTTTATTCAATATAACAGTGTAACTGTCATACTAAATATGAGAGGTTTATAATCATAACTCCAAAACTAAACGTGAAATTTGTCTAAAAACGCCTGTAATATTGAATTTATGTGAGTTTTAACAGAATCGGGTATTTTGGAAAGAATCACAAATACAAGAAACTAGGTTTTATTCAATATGACTGTATAAACATAACTCCTACACCAAACATGAAAAATAGCTAATAAAGCCTGAAATAATGCATCTTTTGGAGTTTTACTCGAAATATATGCTTTTTAAAATCTTGGAAATGCAAAAAGTAATTTTTTACTCAATATGACCATAATGTCCTTAGAATCCTGAGATAATGCGAAAAAAGCAATAACAATGTTTTCCAACATAATTCCTAATCAAAACCTGCAAAATGTCTAAAAATGCCTGTGATATTGAATAAATGTTAGTTTTACTAGATACAGTGGTTTTTCTATGGTTTGCAAATACAACATTTAGGTTTTACTCAATATGACTGTAAACTGTAACACCCAATATGACAGTTATTTAAATATAACTTCTACACCACACATGAAAAATGGCTAATAATGTCTGAAATAATGCATCTTTTGGAGTTTTACTCAAAGCATATGCTTTTTTAAATCTTGCAAATGCAAAAAGTTGTTTTTTATTCAATATGACTATAATAGTCTTAGAATCCTGAGATAATGCGAAAAAAGCAATAAAAATGTATTCCCACATAACTTCTAAACAACACATGCAAATAGGCTAATAATGCCTAGAGATATGAATTTTTGTTAGTTGTACTAGAAAAATGATCTTTTGTAAGGTTTGCAAAGACACAAGTTAGTTTTTTTGATTCCATATAACAGTGTAACTGTCATACTAAATATGAAAGGTTTATAATCATAACTCCCAAACCAAACTTGAAATTTGTCTAAAAAAGCCTGTAATATTGAATTTACGTGAGTTTTACCAGAATCGGGTATTTTGGAAAGAATCACAAATACAAACATTGGGTTTTACTGGCATCATATTGGTCACACTCAAAATGACAGTTTTTGAAACAAATATCCAAAAATATGCATGCAAAATGTCTAATAATGCCTGAAAAAAGGCATCTTTGAGAGTTTTCCTGAAAAAAAAAACATTTGGCAAGGTTTGCAAAAACAAAATATAATTTTTTACTCAATTTGACAGTAATGTACTTAGAATCCTGAGATAAAGCGAAAAAAGCAATAAAAATGTATTCCAACATAATTCCTAATCCAAACGTGCAACATGTCTAAAAATGCCTGTGATATTGAATAAATGTTATACAGTCATATTGAGTAAAACCTAGTTTCTTGTATTTGTGATTCTTTCCAAAATACCCGATTCTGTTAAAACTCACATAAATTCAATATTACAGGCTTTTTTAGACAAATTTCACGTTTAGTTTTGGAGTTATGATTATAAACCTCTTATATTTAGTATGACAGTTGAACTGTTATATTGAATAAAAAAACTAACTTGTGTCTTTGCAAACCTTACAAAAGATCATTTTTCTAGTACAACTAACAAAAATACATATCTCTAGGCATTATTAGCCATTTTGCATGTGTTGTTTAAAAGTTATGTTTGAATACATTTTATTGCTTTTTTCGCATTATCTCAGGATTCGAAGACTATTATAGTCATATTGAATAAAAACTACTTTTTGCATTTGCAAGATTTAAAAAAGCATATGTTTCGAGTAAAACTCCCAAAGATGCATTATTTCAGGCATTATTAGCCATTTTGCATGTGTGGTGTAGGAGTTATGTTTAAATAACTGTCATATTGAGTGTTACAGTATACAGTCATATTGAGTAAAACCTACATTTTGTATTTGCAAACCATAGAAAAACAACTGTATCTAGTAAAACTCACATGTATTCCTTATCACAGGCATTTTTAGACATTTTGCACGTTTGGATTAGGAGTTATGTTGGAATACATTTTTATTGCTTTTTTCGCATTATCTCAGGATTCTAAGAACATTATAGTCATATTGAGAAAAAGACTACTTTTTGCATTTGCAAGATTTAAAAAAGCATATGCTTCGAGTGAAACCCCCAAAGATGCATTATTTCAGGCATTATTAGCCATTTTCCATGTGTGGTGTAGGACTTATGTTTAAATAACTGTCATATTGAGTGTTACAGTATACAGTCATATTGAGTAAAACCTAAATTTTGTATTTGCAAACCATAAAAAAACAACTGTATTTAGTAAAACTAACAATTATTCAATATCACAGGCATTTTAGACATTTTGCACGTTTGGATTAGGAGTTATGTTGGAATACATTTTTATTGCTTTTTTCGCATTATCTCAGGATTCTAAGAATATTATAGTCATATTGAGTAAAATCTACTTTTTGCATTTGCAAAATTTAAAAAAAGCATATGCTTCCAGTAAAACTCCAAAATATGCATTATTTCAGGCATTATTAGCCATTTTTCATGTGTTGTGTGGGATTTATGTTTAAATAACTGTTATATTGAGTGTTACAGTATACAGTCATATTGACTAAACCCTCATTTTTGTATTTGCAAACCATAGAAAAACCACTGTATCTAGTAAAACTCACATGTATTCAATATCAGAGACTTTTTTAGACATTTTGCACGTTTGGATTAGGAATTATGTTGGAATACATTTTTATTGTTTTTTTCGCATTATCTCAGGATTCTAAGTACATTACTGTCAAATTGAGTAAAAAATTATATTTTGTTTTTGCAAATATTGCCAAATGTTTGTTTTTTTTCAGGAAAACTCTCAAAGATGCATTTCTTCAGGCATTATTAGACATTTTGCATGCATATTTTTGGAGTTTTGTTTCAAAAACTGTCATTTTGAGTGTGACCAATATGAGGCCAGTAAAACCCAATGTTTGTATTTGTGATTCTTTCCAAAATACCCGATTCTGGTAAAACTCACGTAAATTATATATTACAGGCTTTTTTAGACAAATTTCAAGTTTGGTTTTGGAGTTATGATTATAAACCTTTCATATTTAGTATGACAGTTACACTGTTATATGGAATAAAAAAACTAACTTGTGTCTTTGCAAACCTTACAAAAGATCATTTTTCTAGTACAACAAACAAAAATACATATCTCTAGGCATTATTAGCCATTTTGCATGTGTTGTTTAAAAGTTATGTTTGAATACATTTTATTGCTTTTTTCGCATTATCTCAAGATTCTAAGACTATTATAGTCATATTGAATAAAAACTACTTTTTGCATTTGCAAGATTTAAAAAAGCATATGCTTCGAGTGAAACCCCCAAAGATGCATTATTTCAGGCATTATTAGCCATTTTCCATGTGTGGTGTAGGACTTATGTTTAAATAACTGTCATATTGAGTGTTACAGTATACAGTCATATTGAGTAAAACCTAAATTTTGTATTTGCAAACCATAAAAAAACAACTGTATTTAGTAAAACTAACAATTATTCAATATCACAGGCATTTTTAGACATTTTGCACGTTTGGATTAGGAGTTATGTTGGAATACATTTTTATTGCTTTTTTCGCATTATCTCAGGATTCAAAGAATATTATAATCATATTGAGTAAAAAACTACTTTTTGCATTTGCAAAATTTAAAAAAGCATATGCTTCCAGTAAAACTCCAAAATATGCATTATTTCAGGCATTATTAGCCATTTTTCATGTGTTGTGTGGGATTTATGTTTAAATAACTGTTATATTGAGTGTTAACGTACACAGTCATATTGACTAAACCCTCATTTTTCTATTTGCAAACCATAGAAAAACAACTGTATCTAGTAAAACTCACATGTATTCAATATCAGAGACTTTTTAGACATTTTGCACGTTTGGATTAGGAATTATGTTGGAATAAATTTTTATTGTTCTTTTCGCTTTATCTCAGGATTCTAAGTACATTACTGTCAAATTGAGTAAAAAAATCATATTTTGTTTTTGCAAATATTGCCAAATATTTGTTTTTTTTTCAGGAAAACTCTCAAAGATGCATTTCTTCAGGCATTATTAGACATTTTGCATGCATATTTTTGGAGTTTTGTTTCAAAAACTGTCATTTTGAGTGTGACCAATATGAGGCCAGTAAAACCCAATGTTTGTATTTGTGATTCTTTCCAAAATACCCGATTCTGGTAAAACTCACGTATATTATATACTACAGGCTTTTTTAGACAAATTTCAAGTTTGGTTTTGGAGTTATGATTATAAACCTTTCATATTTAGTATGACAGTTACACTGTTATATTGAATAAAAAAACTAACTTGTGTCTTTGCAAACCTTACAAAAGATCATTTTTCTAGTACAACTAACAAAAATACATATCTCTAGGCATTATTAGCCATTTTGCATGTGTTGTTTAAAAGTTATGTTTGAATACATTTTTATTGCTTTTTTCTCATTATCTCAGGATTCTAAGACTATTATAGTAATATTGAATAAAAAAGTACTTTTTGCATTTGCAAGATTTAAAAAAGCATATGTTTCGAGTAAAACTCCCAAAGATGCATTATTTCAGGCATTATTAGCCATTTTTCATGTGTGGTTTTGGAGTTATGTTTAAATAACTGTCATATTGGGCGTTACAGTATACAGTCATATTGAGTAAAACCTGGTTTTTGTATTTGTGATTCTTTCCAAAATACCCGATTCTGGTAAAAGTCACATAAATTCAATATTACATGCTTTTTAAGACAAATTTCACGTTTAGTTTTGGAGTTATGATTATAAACCTTTCATATTTAATATGACAGTTACACTGTTATATTGAATAAAAAAAACTAACTTGTGTCTTTGCAAACCTCACAAAAGATCATTTTTCTAGTACAACTAACAAAAATACATATCTCTAGGCATTATTAGCCATTTTGCATGTGTTGTTTAAAAAATATGTTGGAATACATTTTTATTGCTTTTTTTCTCATTATCTCAGGATTCTAAGACTATTATAGTAATATTGAATAAAAAACTACTTTTTGCATTTGCAAGATTTAAAAAAGCATATGTTTCGAATAAAACTCCCAAAGATGCATTATTTCAGGCATTATTAGCTATTTTTCATGTGTGGTGTAGGAGTTATGTTTAAATAACTGTCATATTGAGTGTTACAGTATACAGTCATATTGAGTAAAACATACATTTTGTATTTGCAAACTATAGTAAAACAACTGTATCTAGTAAAACTAACATGTATTACTTATCACAGACATTGTTAGACATTTTGCACGTTTGGATTAGGAGTTATGTTGGAATACATTTTTATTGCCTTTTTCGCATTATCTCAGGATTTTAAGAACATTATAGTCATATTGCGAAAAAAACTACTTTTTGCATTAGCAAGATTTAAAAAAGCATATGCTTCGAGTGAAACCCCCAAAGATGCATTATTTCAGGCATTATTAGCCATTTTTCATGTGTGGTGTAGGAGTTATATTTAAAAAACTGTCATATTGAGTTTTACAGTATACAGTAATATTGAGTAAAACCTAAATTTTGTATTTGCAAACCATAAAAAAACAACTGTATCTAGTAAAACTAACATGTATTCCTTATCACAGGCATTTTTAGACATTTTGCACGTTTGGATTAGGAGTTATGTTGGAATACATTTTTATTGCTTTTTTCGCATTATCTCAGGATTCTAAGAACATTATAGTCATATTGCGAAAAAAACTACTTTTTGCATTTGCAAGATTTAAAAAATCATATGCTTCGAGTGAACCCCCCAAAGATGCATTATTTCAGGCGTTATTAGCCATTTTTCATGTGTGGTGTAGGAGTTATGTTTAAATAACTGTCATATTGAGTGTTACAGTATACAGTCATATTGAGTAAAACCTAAATTTTGTATTTGCAAACCATAGAGAAACCACTGTATCTAGAAAAACTAACATTTACTCAATATCACAGGCATTTTTAGACATTTTGCAGGTTTGGATTAGGAGTTAGGTTGGAATACATTTTTATTGCTTTTTTCGCATTATCTCAGGATTCTAAGAACATCACTGTCAAATTGAGTAAAAAATATATATTTTGTTTTTGCAAACCTTGTCAAATGTTTTTTTTTTTTCAGGAAAACTCTCAAAGATGCCTTTTTTCAGGCATTATTAGACATTTTGCATGCATATTTTTGGATTTTTGTTTCAAAAACTGTCATTTTGAGTGTGACCAATATGAGGCCAGTAAAACCGAATGTTTGTATTTGTGATTCTTTCCAAAATACCCGATTCTGGTAAAACTCACGTAAATTCAATATTACAGGCTTTTTTAGACACATTTCAAGTTTGGTTTTGGAGTTATGATTATAAACCTTTCATATTTAGTTTGACAGTTACACTGTTATATGGAATAAAAAAACAAACTTGTGTCTTTGCTAACCTTACAAAAGATCAATTTTCTAGTAGAACTAACAAAAATACACATCTCTAGGCATTATCAGCCATATTACATGCGTTGTTTGGAAGTTATGTTTGAATACATTTTTATTGCTTTTTTTTGCATTATCTCAGGATTCTAAGTACATTACTGTCAAATTGAGTAAAAAATTATATTTTGTTTTTGCAAACCTTGCCAAATGTTTTTTTCAGGAAAACTCTCAAAGATGCATTTCTTCAGGCAGTATTAGACATTTTGCATGTGTGTTTGTAGGAGTTATGTTTAAATAACTGTCATATTGAGTGTTACAGTATACAGTCACATTGAGTACAATTTAAATTGTGTATTTGCAAACCATAGAAAAACAACTGTATCTAGTAAAACTCACACGTATTCAATATCAAAGGCATTTTTAGACATTTTGCACGTTTGGATTAGGAGTTATGATTTTATTGCTTTTTTCGCATTATCTTAGGAATCTAAGAACTTTATAGTCATGTTGAGTAAAAAACTACTTTTTGCATTTGCAAAATTTAAAAAAGCTTATGCTTCGAGTAAAACTCCAAAAGATGCATTATTTCAGGCATTATTAGCCATTTTTAATGTGTGGTGTAGGAACTATGTTTAAAAAACTGTCATATTGAGTGTTACAGTATACAGTCATATTGACTAAAATCTCCTTTTTGTATTTGCAAATCATAGAAAAACAACTGCATCTAGTAAAACTCACGCGTATTCCATATCATAGGCATTTTTAGAAATTTTGCACGTTTGGATTAAGAATTATGTTTGAATACATTTTTATTGTTTTTTTGGCTTTATCTCCGGATTCTAAGTACATTACCGTCAAATTGAGTAAAAAAAAATTATTTTGTTTTTGCAAACCTTGCCAAATGTTTTTTTTTTTTTCAGGAAAACTCTCAAAGATGCATTTCTTCCGGCATTATTAGACATTTTGCATGTGTGGTGTAGGAGTTATGTTTAAATAACTGTCAAATTGAGTGTTACATTATACAGTCATATTGTATAATGTAACTACTAGAAAAATACTTTTTGTTTTCGCCAACCTTACCAAATGTTTTTTTTTTCCAGAAAAACTCTCAAAGATACATTTCTTCAGGCATTTTTAGACATGTTGCATTTCTACTTTAGGAGTTATGTTTCAAAAACTGTCATTTTGAGAGTGACCAATATGAGGCCAGGAAAACATAATTTTTGTATTTGTGAACCTCTCCAAAATACCTGATTCCGTTAAAACTCACATAAATTCAATATTACAGGCTTTTTAAGACAAATTTCAAGTTTGGTTTTGGAGTTATGATTATAAAACTTTAATATTTAGTATGATAGTTACACTGTTATATTGAATAAAAAAACTAACTTGTGTCTTTGCTAACCTTAAAAAGATACATTTTCTAGTACAACTAACAAAAATACACATGTCTAGGCATTATCAGCCATTTTTCATGCGTTGTTTGGAAGTTATGTTTGAATACAATTTTATTGCTTTTTTCGCATTATCTCAGGATTCTAAGTACATTACTGTCAAATTGAGTAAAACATTGTTTTTTGGTTTTTGCAAACCTTGCCAAATGTTTTTTTTTTTTCAGGAAAACTCTCAAAGATGCATTTCTTCAGGCATTATTAGACATTTTGCATGTGTGGTGTAGGAGTTATGTTTAAATAACTGTCATATTGAGTGTTACAGTATACAGTCACATTGAGTAAAACCTAAATTTTGTATTTGCAAACCATAGAAAAACAACTGTATCTAGTAAAACTAACATTAATTCAATATCACAGGCATTTTAGGACATTTTGCACGTTTGGATTAGGAGTTTTGTTGAATACATTTTTATTGCTTTTTTTGCATTATCTCAGGAATCTAAGAGCATTATAGTCATGTTGAGTAAAAAACAACTTTTTGCATTTGCAAAATTTAAAAAAAATTATGCTAAATTTTGTATTTGCAAACCATAAAAAAAAAACTATATCTAGTAAAACTCACATTTATTCAACATCACAGGCATTTTTAGACATTTTGAACGTTTGAATTAGGAATTATGTTGGAATACCTTTAAATTGCTTTTTTTGCATTATCTCAGGATTCTAAGTACATTACTGTCAAATTAGTAGAAAAATACTTTTTGTTTTCGCCAACCTTACCAAACCAGAAAATGATATGTATTATTGATTTGGTATTTTTCTGTAATAAAAAATAGTAATATACATAGTTTGTCAATACTGGCATATTACTTAAAATAACAGACAATTTGTTTATTTACAGATAATGTTTTCAATTCTTCTGTTTTATAACCTATTTTAAAAAAAAATACAGTAGAAATTTAAAGTAAATTAACCATAAAAATATGAATTTTTTTTTACAGTGTAGGCATTATTAGCCATTTTGCATGTGTTGTTTAGAAGTTATGTTTGAATTTATTTGTATTGCTTTTTTAGCATTATCTCAGGATTCTAAAAAAATGATTGTCATATTGAGTAAAAAACTAGTTTTTGCATTTGCAAGATTTACAAAAGCATATGTTTCCAGCAAAACTCCCAAAGACGCATTCCTTCAGGCATTATTAGCCATTGTTCATGTGTGGTGTAGGAATTATGTTTAAATAACTGTCATATTGAGTGTTACAGTATACAGTCATATTGAGTAAAACCAAATTTTTGTATTTGCAAACCATAAAAAAACAACTGCATCTAGTAAAACTCACATGGATTCAATATCGCAGGCATTTTTAGACATTTTGCACGTTTGGATTAGGAATTATGTTGGAGGACATTTAATTGCTTTTTTCGCATTAGCTCAGGATTCTCAGTACATTATTGTGAAATTGGGTAAAAAATTACTTTTTGTTTTTTCAAACCTTACCATATGTTTTTTTTCCAGTAAAACTCAAAATGATACATTTCTTCAGGCATTATTAGACATTTTGCCCGTGTATTGAGTAAAACCAAATGTTTGTATTTGCGAACCATAAAAAAACAACTGTGTCTAGTAAAACTCAAATGGATTCAATATCACAGACATTTTTAGACATTTTGCACGTTTGGATTAGGAATTATGATGGAATACATTTGTATTGCTTTTTTTTTTACAATATCTCAGAATTGTATGTACATTCTTGTCAAATTGAGTAAAAACATACTTTTACAAAATATAATTTTTCTAATACCGCTAACAAAGATACATATCTCCAGGCATTATTAGTCATTTTGCATTTGTTGTTTAGAAGGGATGTTTGAAAACATTTTTAATGCTTTTGTCACATTATCTAAAGATTCTAAGAACATTATTGTCATATTGAGTAAAAAACTACTTTTTGCATTTGCAAGATTTAAAAAAGCATATGTTTCGAGTAAAACTCCCAAAGGTGCATTTTTTCAGGCATTATTAGCCATTTTTCATGTGTGGTGTAGGAGTTATGTAAAAATAACTGTCATATTGTATACAGTCATATTGAGCAAAACCAAATTTTTGTATTAGCAAACAATAAAAAAACAACTGTATCCAGTAGAGATGTGCGGTTTACGGTCACAACCGTGGAGTCCGCGGATAAACAGCAGGTCGGGCGGGTGAATTGACGAAAAGATAGATTTTAAATAGATTCGGGCAGGTGGCGGTTGAACCATTGGGAAATATATATACATAGTGAAATGTTATGTTGAAGAGTTTCATTTAACCTACTGACGTGTATATATAAATGGTTTATTTATATTGGTTAGTAACGTAAAGTGTTGCTCCTGGCTGTACTTGATGCTACAGTCTAGTGGTTAGGATTCAATGCGCTCACCGTCGCGATCCGGGTTTGATACTCGGTGAAGGAAATCACTTTTTTTTAATCATGAAATGATTAGCGTGGACCCCGACTTAAACAAGTTGAAAAACTTATTGGGGTGTTACCATTTAGTGGTCAATTGTACGGGCCTCATATTGGTCACACTCAAAATGACGGTTTTTGAAACAAAACTCCAAAAATATGCATGCAAAATGTCTAATAATGCCTGAAGAAATGCATCTTTGAGAGTTTTCCTGAAAAAACAAAATATAATTTTTTGCTCAATTTGACAATGTTCTTAGAATCCTGAGATAAAGCGAAAAAAACAATAAAAATGTATTCCAACATAATTCCTAATCCAAACGTGCAAAATGTCTAAAAATGCCTGTGATATTGAATACATGTGAGTTTTACTAGATACAGTTGTTTTTATATGGTTTGCAAATACAAAAATGAGGTTTTAGTCAATATGACTGTATACTGTAACACTCAATATGACAGTTATTTAAACATAACTCCTACACCACACATGAAAAATGGCTAATAATGCCTGAAATAATGCATCTTTTGGAGTTTTACTCGAAGCATATGCTTTTTAAAATCTTGCAAATGCAAAAAGTTGTTTTTTATTCAATATGACTATAATAGTCTTAGAATCCTGAGATAATGCGAAAAAAGCAATAAAAATGTGTTCCAACATAACTTCTAAACAACTTATGCAAATAGGCTAATAATGCCTAGAGATGTGTATTTTTGTTAGTTGTACTAGAAAAATGATCTTTTGTAAGGTTTGCAAAGACACAAGTTAGTTTTTTTATTCCATATAACAGTGTAACTGTCATACTAAATATGAAAGGTTTATAATCATAACTCCAAAACTAAACGTGAAATTTGTCTAAAAAAGCCTGTAAAAAACCCTGTGGAATAAAAGTATTTTTCTGCAAAACTATTTGCATCGTTACTTTATTAAAGGTGGTTGAATTTAATAATTTGGTAAAAGTCTGTAAAATTACGATATTTTTCCGCAAAACGTTTCATGAAAATTTCTGTAAGTATGTTTTTGATTATTATTTGGTTTACAATGTTTTACTTAAATTTTATAGTTTTCGTTTGGCAGTCGTATCTGCCAGTAGATGACAGTTTTTTTTTACAGAATTTTTTTTACAGTGTAGAGACATTGATCTTTTTCAGTTTTACTAGAAAAAATATATTTTTTAAGGTTCTCAAACACACAAGGTACACTGTAAAAAGAATTCTGTAAAAAAAACTGTAATCTACTGGCAGCTATGTCTACCAAATGAAAACCATAAAATTAAAGTAAAACACTGTATACCAAATAATGAACTAAAACATATTTACAGAAATTTTCATTAAACGTTTTGCGGAAAAGTATAAACAAATTTCAGATTTTTACTAAATTGTTAAGATCAACCACCTTTAATAAAGTGACGATGCAAACAGCTCTGCTGGAAAATACCTTTTTTCTACAGAGTTTTTCCAATTAGTTACGATCAACCAACTTTAATGGAGTGACAATGATGGCAGTTCCACAGAAAAATACCATTATTTTACAGATTTTTTCTGAATTATTAAGTTCAGGGGTCTCAAACTCAGTGTACAGGGGGGGCTACAGTGTGTAGAAACTATGTGAAGAGTGGATTAGCCTTCTTTGAATGGCTATACCGACCTGGCAACATACTTGAGATAAAAGGAAAAAAACAATAAAAATGTATTCCAACATAATTCCTAATCAAAACTTGCAAAAGTTCTAAAAATGCCTATGATATTGAACATTGTGAGTTTTACTAGATACAGTTGTTTTTCTATGGTTTGCAAATACAAAATTGAGGTTTTACTCAATATGACTGAATACTGTAACACTCAATATGACAGTTATTTAAACATAACTCCTACACCACACATGAAAAATGGCTAATAATGCCTGAAATAATGGGAGTTTTACTCGAAACATATGCTTTTTTAAATCTTGCAAATGCAAAAAGTAGTTTTTTATTCAATATAACTATAATAGTCTTAGAATCCTGAGATAATGCGAAAAAAGCAATACAAATGTATTCCAACATAACTTCTAAACAACACATGCAAAATGGCATGTGTTGCCTAGAGATATGTATTTTTGTTAGTTGTACTAGAAAAATTATCTTGTGTAAGGTTTGCAAAGACACAAGTTAGTTTTTTTATTCAATATAACAGTGTAACCGTCATACTAATATGAAAGGTTTATAATCATAACTCCAAAACTAAACGTGAAATTTGTCTAAAAAAGCATGTAATATTGAATTTATGTGAGTTTTACCAGAATCGGGTATTTTGGAAAGAATCACAAATACAAAAACTAGGTTTTACTCAATATGACTGTATACTGTAACGCCCAATATGACAGTATACAGTGATATTGAGTAAAACCTCATTTTTGTTTTTGCAAACTATAAAAAAAACAACTGTATCTAGTAAAACTAACATTTATTCAAAATTACAGGCATTTTTAGACATTTTACACGTTTGGATTAAAAGTTATGTTTGAATACCTTTTTTTTTTCTT
Organism: Nerophis ophidion; assembly: GCF_033978795.1. Lineage (NCBI taxonomy): Eukaryota > Metazoa > Chordata > Actinopteri > Syngnathiformes > Syngnathidae > Nerophis > Nerophis ophidion. The sequence continues at coordinate 44,891,138 of NC_084619.1, forward strand.
CGCATTATCTCAGGATTCTAAGAACATTATAGTCATATTGAGTAAAAAAACTACTTTTTGCATTTGCAAGATTTAAAAAAGCATATGCTTCGAGTAAAACTCCCAAAGAACCATTATTTCAGGCATTATTAGCCATTTTTCATGTGTGGTGTAGGAGTTATGTTTGAATACATTTTTATTGCTTTTTTTGCATTATCTCAGGATTCTAAGACTACTATAGTCATATTGAATAAAAAACTACTTTTTGCATTTGCAAGATATAAAAAACCATATGTTTCGAGTAACACTCCCATTATTTCAGGCATTATTAGCCATTTTTCATGTGTGGTGTAGGAGTTATGTTTAAATAACTGTCATATTGAGTGTTACAGTATACAGTCATTTTGAGTAAAACCTAAATTTTGTATTTGCAAACCATAGAAAAACAACTGTATCTAGTAAAACGCACATGTATTCAATATCATAGGCATTTTTAGACATTTTGCAAGTTTTGATTAGGAATTATGTTGGAATACATTTTTATTGCTTTTTCGCTTTATCTCAGGAATCTAAGTACATTACTGTCAAATTGAGTAAAAAATTATATTTTGTTTTTGCAAACCTTGCCAAATGTTTTTTTTTTCAGGAAAACTCTCAAAGATGCATTTCTTTAGGCATTATTAGACATTTTGCATTGTGGTGTAAGAGTTATGTTTAAATAATCGTCATATTGAGTGTTACCATATACAGTCATATTGAGTAAAACCTAAATTTTTTGTTTGCAAACCATAGAAAAACACAGGGAGTCTCCTGTAAAAATTGGCAAGTATGTTGCCAGGTCGGTATAGCCATTCAAAGAAGGTGAATCCACTCTTCACGTAGTTTCTACACACTGTAGCCCCCCTGTACACTGAGTTTGAGACCCCTGAACTTAATAATTCAGAAAAAATCTGTAAAATAATGGTATTTTTCTGTGGAACTGCCAGCATTGTCACTCCATTAAAGTTGGTTGATCGTAACTAATTGGAAAAACTCTGTAGAATGAAGGTATTTTCCAGCAGAGCTGTTTGCATCGTCACTTTATTAAAGGTTTTTGATCTTAACAATTTAGTAAAAATCTGAAATTTGTTTATACTTTTCCGCAAAACGTTTAATGAAAATTTCTGTAAATATGTTTTAGTTCATTATTTGGTATACAGTGTTTTACTTTAATTTTATGGTTTTCATTTGGTAGACGTAGCTGCCAGTTGATTACAGTTTTTTTTACAGAATTTTTTTTACAGTGTACCTTGTGTGTTTGAGAACCTTAAAAAATATATTTTTTCTAGTAAAACTGAAAAAAGATCAATGTCTCTACACTGTAAAAAAAATTATGTAAAAAAAACTGTCATCTACTGGCAGATACGACTGCCAAACGAAAACTATAAAATTTAAGTAAAACATTGTAAACCAAATAATAATCAAAAACATACTTACAGAAATTTTCATGAAACGTTTTGCGGAAAAATATCGTAATTTTACAGACTTTTACCAAATTATTAAATTCAACCACCTTTAATAAAATAACGATGCAAATAGTTTTGCAGAAAAATACTTTTATTCCACAGGGTTTTTCCAAATTAATAAGATCAACCAACTTTAATGATGTGACAATGCTGGCAGTACCACAGAAAAATGCTATTATTTTACAGACTTTTTGAGTTGTTAAGATCAGGGGTTTCTAATTCAATTTAACTAGGGTCACCGGATGCTGAAACTACATGAAAAGTGGATTCACCTTCTTTGAATGGCAATCTAGACTTAGCAACATGTTTGCCAATCCTCCCGAAATATAAAGAGACCTCTTGTGTATCTCGTAGAGTATTGTTTATTTATCAGTGTGACAATCATTTTAAGGTGATGCCTGTGACAACATTGCCTTCAAATTCCTTGACAATCTTGCTTTGTGCTCACTAATTCAGCAAACTAACAGCTTGCCTAAAGTAGATGCACTCAAATTGTACAAAGGTTCATAGGGCATACAATGTTGACCACAAGACGTACTTGATCAACAGCAATATAGATCACACTGACGGTGGCTGTACAACAATTTTTAACATTGTTACAAATATGCGACACAATGCTAACCCACATCAAACAAGAATGACAAACACATTTTGGGAGAACATCTTCACCGTAACACAAAATAAACACAAAAGAACAAATACCCAGAATTCCATGCAGCGCTACTCTTCCGGGCTACACCCCCGCCACCACCCCACATCACCGCCCCCCTCCATTAGTTGGTTGAGGTGGGCGGGGTTTGGTGGCTGCGGGGGTGTAGCCCGGAAGAGTAGCGCTGCTTGGCATTCTGGGTATTTGTTCTTTTGTGTTTATTTTGTGTTACGGTGAAGATGTTCTCGTGAAATGTGTTTGTCATTCTTGTTTGATGTGGGTTCACAGTGTGGCGCATATTTGTAACAGTGTTAAATATATTTGTATGGCCACCGTCAGTGTGACCTGTGTGGCTGTTGGCTGTAGATCAAGTATGTCTTGCACTCACCAACATGTGTCATATTACAGAGAAAAATCTTGAATTGTTTGTACAAGCATAAACCTTTATATGACAGGCTACAAATATTTTTCAACGTAAATACAAAAACACACGTACATATTAAAAAAAAAAAAGATATTCCTTTAAATTACATATAAAACTGGTAGATTGTTAATATGGACATGGACTTTTATATAACAAGTACATGTTAAATGGAAGTTAATTACTGTAATTTTACATGAATTTGAAAGTAATTTGAGAAAACAGAAAATGATATGTATTATTTATTTGGTATTTTTCTGTAATAAAAAATAGTAATATACATAGTTTGTCAATACTGGCATATTACTTAAAATAACAGACAGTTTGTTTATTTACAGATAATGTCTTCAATTCTTCAGTTTTATAACCTATTTGAAAAAAAAAGAAAAATTACAGTAGAAATTTAGAGTAAATTAACCATAAAAATATGATTTTTTTTTACAGTGTAGGCATTATTATCCAATTTGCATGTGTTGTTTAGAAGTTATGTTTGAATACATTTGTATTGCTTTTTTAGCATTATCTCAGGAATCCAAAAAAATAGATTGTCATATTGAGTAAAAAACTAGTTTTTGCATTTGCAAGATTTACAAAAGCATATGTTTCCAGCAAAACTCCCAAAGATGCATTCTTTCAGGCATTATTAGCCATTGTTCATGTGTGGTGTAGGAATTATGTTTAAATAACTGTCATATTGAGTGTTACAGTATACAGTCATATTGAGTAAAACCAAATTTTTGTATTTGCAAACCATAAAAAAACAACTGCATCTAGTAAAACTCACATGGATTCAATATCGCAGGCATTTTTAGACATTTTGCACGTTTGGATTAGGAATTATGTTGGAGGACATTTCATTGCTTTTTTCACATTAGCTCAGGATTCTCAGTACATTACTGTGAAATTGGGTAAAAAATTACTTTTTGTTTTTGCACATCTTACTATATGTTTTTTTTTCCAGTAAAACTCAAAATGATACATTTCTTCAGGCATTATTAGACATTTTGCCCGTGTATTGAGTAAAACCAAATGTTTGTATTTGCGAACCATAAAAAAAACAACTGTGTCTAGTAAAACTCAAATGGATTCAATATCACAGGCATTTTTACACATTTTGCACGTTTGGATTAGGAATTATGCTGGAATACATTTGTATTGCTTTTTTCTTGCAATATCTCAGACTTGTATGTACATTCTTGTCAAATTGAGTAAAAACATACTTTTTACAAAATATAATTTTTCTAGTACCGCGAACAAAGATACATATCTCTAGGCATTATTAGTCATTTTGCATTTGTTCTTTAGAAGGGATGTTTGAAAACATTTTTATTGCTTTTGTCACATTATCTCAAGATTCTAAGAACATTATTGTCATATTGAGTAAAAAACTACTTTTTGCATTTGCAAGATTTAAAAAAGCATATGTTTCGAGTAAAACTCCCAAAGATGCATTTTTTCAGGCATTATTAGCCATTTTTCATGTGTGGTGTAGGAGTTATGTAAAAATAACTGTCATATTGTATACAGTCATATTGAGTAAAACCAAATTTTTGTATTTGCAAACAATAAAAAAACAACTGTATCTAGTAGAGATGCGCGGTTTACGGTCACAACCGTGGAGTCCGCGGATAAACAGCAGGTTGGGCGGGTGACTTGACGAAAAAATATATTTTAAATAGATTCGGGCAGGTGGCGGTTGAACCATTGGGAAATATATATACATAGTTAAATGTTATGTTGAAGAGGTTCATTTAGCCTACTGACATGTATATATAAATGGTTTATTTATATTGGTTAGTAACGTAAAGTGTTGTTCCTGGCTGTACTTGATGGTACAGTCTAGTGGTTAGGATTCAATGCGCTCACCGTCGCGATCCGGGTTTGATGCTCGGTCAAGGGAATCACTTTTTTTTACCATGAATTGATTAGCGTGGACCCCGACTTAAACAAGTTGAAAAACTTATTGGGGTGTTACCATTTAGTGGTCAATTGTACGGAATATGTACTGTACTTGGCAATCTATTAATAAAAGTATCAATCAAAACAATCCATACAACACGTCACAGACAACGTCACGCTAACATCATGTGACACTTCCTATGAAGGCTGCAGAAGCAAGGTAGCCCAAACTTGTCAGGTACAACACTTTATCTTACTAGCCTCTAAAAATCAACCATTTATAGATAGTTCAATGTTGTTACCCACATACGAAAAAGGAGCAGCACCCTTTTAAACAGTATGTGGGGATACTTTTATTTTGAAGTGTCTCGTTTGGTCTGTGGACGGATATAAGGAAGCTACTTCCGGGTATGAGTACACATTTTTTTGATGCATTAGAAAGAAGAAAGAGAGCGGCTGATTGTAACAAAGACTGAAAAGTGTCACAGGGACTTTAAGCGTTTGGGATCTAAGAGCCAGAAGATCACAATTGCCTCCATCTTCTTCCGCTTATCAGAAGTCGGGTCGCGGGGGCAGCAGCCTAAGCAGGAAAGCCCAGCCTTCCCACTCCCAAGCCACTTCGTCTAGCTCCTACCCAGGGAATCCCGAAGCGTTGCCAGGCCAGCCGGGAGACAAAGTCTTCCCAGCGTGTCCTGGATCTTCCCCGTGGCCTCCTACCGGTTGGACATGCCCTAATCGCCTCCCTAGGGAGGGGTGTGGGTGGCATCCTGACCAGATGCCCGAACCACCTCATCTGGCTCCAACAGCCATACAAGTCACACTGACGGTGGCCATACAAACAAATTTTACACTGTTACAAATATGCGCCACACTGTGAACCCACATCAAACAAGAATGACAAACACATTTCGCGAGAACATCTTCACCGTAACACAAAATAAACACAAAAGAACAAATACCCAGAATGCCAAGCAGCGCTACTCTTCCGGGCTACACCCCCGCAGCCACCAAACCCCGCCCACCTCAACCGACACATGGAGGGGGGCGGTGATGTGGGGTGGTGGCGGGGGTGTAGCCCGGAAGAGTAGCACTGCATGGAATTCTGGGTATTTGTTCTTTTGTGTTTATTTTGTGTTACGGTGAAGATGTTCTCCCAAAATGTGTTTGTCATTCTTGTTTGATGTGGGTTCACAATATGTGGTGCATATTTGTAACAATGTTAACATTTTTTGGACAGCCACCGTCAGTGTGAGCTATATAGCTGTTGATCAAGTATGTTATGGACAACCTATGACGAGCACAAAAGTCTAATAACAAAACACCACTTGCAGTACTGTCACAGCGGGCCTTAAAGATGCTTGTCCAGTCGATATCGGATAGCCCTTCACTACGGTCACAGGGAGTCTCCTGTAAAGATTGGCAAGTATGTTGCCATGTCAGTATTGCCATTAAAGGAAGGTGAATTCACTTTTCACGTAGTTTCTACACACTATAGCCCCCCGGTAAACTGAGTTTGAGACTCTTGATCTTAATAATTCAGAAAAAATCTGTAAAATAATCATGTTTTTCTGTGGAACCGCCAGCATTGTCACTCCATTAAAGTTGGTTGATCGTAATTAATTGGAAAAACTCTGTAGAAAAAAGGTATTTTTCTGCAGAACTGTTTGCATTGTCACTTTATTAAAGGTGGTTGATCTTAACAATTTAGTAAGAATCTGAAAAATGTTCATATTTTCCCACAAAACGTTTAATGAAAATTTCTGTAAATATAATGTTTTAGATCATTATTTGGTCTACAGTGTTTTACTTTAATTTTATGGTTTTCATTTGGCAGCCGTAGCTACCAGTAGATTAGTTTTTTTACAGATTTTTTTTTTTACAGTGTACCTTGTGTGTTTGAGAACCTTAAAAAATATATTTTTTCTAGTAAAACTGACAAAGATAAATGTCTATACACACAAAAAAAAATTTCTGTAAAACAAACTGTCATCTACTGGCAGATACGGCTGCCAAACGAAAACTATAACATTTAAGTAAAACATTGCAAACCAAATAATAATCAAAAACATTATATTTACAGAAATTTTCATGAAACGTTTTGCGGAAAAATATCGTAATTTTACGGATTTTTACAATATTATTAAGGTCAACAACCTTTAATAAAGTATTGATGCAAACAGTTTTGCAGAAAAATACTTTTATTCTACAGAGTTTTTCCAAATTAATATGATCAACCAACTTTAATAAAGTGACAATGCTGGTATTTCCACAGAAAAATACCATTATTTTACACTCTTTCTGAATTGTTAAAATAGGGGGCCACTGGATGCTGAAACTACATGAAAAGTGGATTCAGCTTCTTTGAATGACCATCCAGACCTAGCAACATACTTGCGAATCCTCCCAATTTTAACGAGAGGCTTCCTGTGACCCTCGCAATGGATTGTCCCTATATCGACCGGACAAACATTTTAATGTGGTTCTGTGACAGCACTGCCTTCAACTTCCTTGACAACCTTTTGTCGTGTTCGCTCATTCAGCAAACCAACAGCATGCCGAGGGGGCCGCACGCATGTTATGCGAGGATTTGTTGGTTGTACAATGTTGACTACAAGACGTACTTGATTAACAGCATTACAAATCACACTGACGGGAGCTGTACAAAAAAAATTAACACTGTTACAAATATGCGCCAATATTGTGAAACCACATCAAACAAGAATGACGAACACATTTCGGGAGAACATCTTTACCGTAACACAAAATAAACACAAAAGAACAAATACCCAGAATTCCATGCAGCGCTACTCTTCCGGGCTACACCCCTGCCACCACCCCACATCACGGTCCCCCTCCTTGCGTCAGTTGAGGCGGGCGGGGTTTGGTGGTTGCGGGGGTGTAGCCCGGAAGAGTAGCGCTGCATGGCATTCTGGGTATTTGTTCTTTTGTGTTTATTTTGTGTTACGGTGAAGATGTTCTCCCGAAATGTGTTTGTCATTCTTGTTTGATGAGGGTTCACAGTGTGGCGCATATTTGTAACAGTGTGAAATTTGTTTGTACGGCCACCGTCAGTGTGACCTGTGTGGCTGTTGGCTGTTGATCAAGTATGTCTTGCACTCACCAGCGTGTGCCATATTACAGAGAAAAATGTTAAATTGTTAGTAAAAGCATAAACCTTTATATACCAGGCTTCAAATATGTTTAGCCTGACGGTACCTGTCTGCTGCCTCCGGAGGATTGTCATACTAAATGTGAAAGGTTTATAATAATAACTCCAAAACCAAACATGAAATTTGTCCTAAAAAGCCTTAATGTTGAATGTATGTGAGTTTTACCTGAATCAGGTATTTTGGAAAGAATCACAAATACAAAGCTTAGGTTTTACTGGCCTCATATTGGTCACACTCAAAATTACAGTTTTTGAAACATAACTCCAAAAATACACATGTATAATGTCTAATAATAACTGTAGAAATGCATCTTTGAGAGTTTTCCTGAAAAAAAATAATTTGGTAAGGTTTGCAAAAATAAAATTTAATTTTTTACTCAATTTGACATTTGTATTGCGAAAAAAGCAATACAAATGTATTCCAACATAATTCCTAATCCAAACGTGCAAAATGTCTAAAAATGCCTGTGATATTGAATACATGTGAGTTTTACTAGATACAGTTGTTTTTCTATGGTTTGTAAATACAAAAATGAGGTTTTACTCAATATGACTGTATACTGTAACACTCAATATGACAGTTATTTAAACATAACTCCTACACCACACATGAAAAATGGCTAATAATGCCTGAAATAATGCATCTTTGGGAGTTTTAGTCGAAACATATGCTTTTTTAAATCTTGCAGATGCAAAAAGTAGTTTTTTATTCAATATGACTATAATAGTCTTAGAATCCTGAGATAATGCAAAAAAAGCAAAAAAATGTATTCAAACATAACTTCTAAACAACACATGAAAAATGGCTAATAATGCCTAGGGATGTGTATTTTTGTCAGTTGTACTAGAAAAATAATCTTTTGTAGGGTTTGCAAAGACACAAGTTAGTTTTTTTTATTCAATATAACAGTGTAACTGTCATATTAAATATGAAAGGTTTATAATCATAACTCCAAAAACAAACTTGAAATTTGTCTAAAAAAGCCTGTAATGTTGAATTTATGTGGGTTTTAGCAGACTCAGGTATTTTGGAAATGTTCACAAATACAACAATTAGGTTTTGCTGGCCTCATATTGGTCAAATGCAAAATGAAAGTTTTTGAAACATAACTCAAAAAGTAGAAATGCAAAATGTCTAATAATGCTTGAAGAAATGTATCTTAGACAGTTTTACTGGAAAAAAAACATTTGGTAAGATTTGCGAAAACAAAAAGTATTTTTTTACTAAATTTGACAGTAATGTACTTATAATCCTGAGATAATGCGAAAAAAGCAATAAAAATGTATTCCAACATAATTCCTAATCCAAACGTGCAAAATGTCTAAAAATGCCTGTGATATTAAATACATATGAGTTTTACTAGATACAGTTGTTTTTCTATTGTTTGCAAATACAAAAATGAGGTTTTACTCAATATAACTGTATACTGTAACACTCAATATGACAGTTATTTAAACATAACTCCTACACCACACATGAAAAATGGCTAATAATGCCTGAAATAATGCATCTTTTGGATTTTTACTCGAAATATATGCTTTTTTAAATCTTGCAAATGCAAAAAGTAGTTTTTTACTCAATATGAATATAATGTTCTTAGAATCCTGAGATAATAAGAAAAAAGCAATGAAAATGTATTCCAATATGATTCCTAATCCAAACGTGCAAAATGTCTAAAAATGCCTGTGATATTGAAATAATGTTAGTTTTACTAGATACAGTTGTTTTTCTATGGTTTGCAAATACAAAATTTAGGTTCTACTCAATATGTAACACTGTAACACTTAATATGCCAGTTATTTAAACATAACTCCTACACCACACATGAAAAATAGCTAATAATGCCTGAAATAATGCATCTTTGGGAGTTTTACTCGAAACATATGCTTTTTTAAATCTTTCAAATGAGTAAAGGCGTTTTTTAATTAATATGACAATAATGTTCTTACAATCCTGACATAATGCGAAAAAAGTAATAAAGTTGTATTCAAACATAACTTCTAAACAGCACATGAAAAATTGCTGATAATGCCTAGAGATGTGTATTTTTGTTAGTTGTACTAGAAAAATAATCTTTTGTAAGGTTTGCAAAGACACAAGTTAGTTTTTTTTATTCAATATAACAGTGTAACTGTCATATTAATTATGAAAGGTTTATAATCATAACTCCAAAACCAAACTTGAAATTTGTCAAAAAAATCCTGTAATATTGAATTCATGTGAGTTTTAACAGAATCAGGTATTTTGGAAAGGTTCACAAATACAACAATTAGGTTTTACTGGCCTCATATTGGTCACACTCAAAATGACCGTTTTTGAAACATAACTCCAAAAGTAGAAATGCTAAATGTCTAATAATGCCTGAAGATATGTATCTTTGAGAGTTTTAATGGAAAAAAACCCCATTTGGTAATGTTTGCAAAAACAGAAAGTATTTTTTTTACTAAATTTGACTGTAATGTACTTATAATCCTGAGATAATGTGAAAAAAGCAATAAAAATATATTCCAACATAATTCCTAATCCAAACGTGCAAAATGTCTAAAAATGCCTGTGATATTAAATACATATGAGTTTTACTAGATACAGTTGTTTTTCTATTTTTTGCAAATACAAAAATGAGGTTTTACTCAATATAACTGTATACTAACACTCAATATGACAGTTATTTAAACATAACTCATGAAAAATGGCTAATAATGCCTGAAATAATGCATCTTTTGGATTTTTACTCGAAATATATGCTTTTTTAAATCTTGCAAATGCAAAAAGTAGTTTTTTACTTAATATGACTATAATGTTCTTGGAATCCTGAGATAATGTGAAAAAAGCAATAAAAATGTATTCAAACATAACTTCTAAACAACACATGAAAAATGGCTAATAATGCGTAGAGATGTGTAATTTTGTTAGTTGTACTAGAAAAATGATCTTTTGTAAGGTTAGCAAAGACAAAAGTTGTTTTTTTATGCAATATAACAGTGTAACTGTCATATTAAATATGAAAGGTTTATAATCATAACTCCAAAACCAAACTTGAAATGTGTTTAAAAAGCCTATAATATTGAATTTATGCGAGTTTTAACAGAATCAGGTATTTTGGAGAGGTTCACAAATACAAAAATTTGGTTTTCTTGGCCTCATATTGGTCACATTCAAAATGACAGTTTTTGAAACATAACTCCAAAAGTAGAAATGCAACGTGTCTAAAAATGCCTGAAGAAATGTATCTTTGAGAGTTTTTCTGGAAAAAATACATTTGGTAAGGTTGGCGAAAACAAAAAGTATTTTTCTACTAATTTGACAGTAATGTACTTAGAATCCTGAAATAATGCGACAAAAGCAATTAAAAGGTATTCCAACATAATTCCTAATTCAAACGTTCAAAATGTTTTACTAGATGCAGTATTTTTTTATGGTTTGCAAATACAAAAATGAGGTTTTACTCAATATGACTGTATAATGTAACACTCAATATGACAGTCATTTAAACATAACTCCTACACCACACATGAAAGATGGCTAATAATGCCTGAAATAATGCATCTTTGGGAGTTTTCCTGAAAAAAAAAAAACATTTGGCAAGGTTTGCGAAAACTAAATAAAAAATTTTACTCAATTTGACAGTAATGTATTTAGAATCCGGAGACAAAGCGAAAAAAACAATAAAAATGTATTCAAATATAATTCCTAATCCAAACGTGCAAAATGTCTAAAAATGCCTATGATATTGAATACGTGTGAGTTTTACTAGATGCAGTTGTTTTTCTATGGTTTGCAAATACAAAAATGAGGTTTTAGTCAATATGACTGTATACTGTAACACTCAATATGACAATTATTTAAACATAGTTCCTACACCACACATGAAAAATGGCTAATAATGCCTGATATAATGCATCTTTTGGAGTTTTACTCGAAACATAAGCTTTTTTAAATTTTGCAAATGCGAAAAGTAGTTTTTTACTCAACATGATTATAATGTTCTTAGATTCCTGAGATAATGCGAAAAAAGCAATAAAAATATAACTCCTAATCCAAACGTGCAAAATATCTAAAAATGCCTATGATATTGAATACGTGTGAGTTTTACTAGATACAGTTGTTTTTCTAAGGTTTGCAAATACAAAATTTAGGTTTTACTCAATTTGACTGTATACTGTAACACTCAATATGACAGTTATTTAAACATAACTCCTACACCATAGATGAAAAAAACAATTAAAATATATTCAAACAAAATTCCTAATCCAAACGTGCAAAATCTCTAAAATGCCTATGATATTGAATACGTGTGAGTTTTACTAGATGCAGTTGTTTTTCTATTGTTTGCAAATACAAAAATGAGGTTATTCTCAATATGACTGTATACTGTAACACTCAATATGACAGTTATTTAGTTCCTACACCACACATTAAAAATGGCTAATAATGCCTGAAATAATGCATCTTTTGGAGTTTTACTCTAAGCATTAGCTTTTTTAAATTTTGCAAATGCAAAAAGTAGTTTTTTACTCAACATGACTATAAAGTTCTTAGATTCCTGAGATACTGCGAAAAAAGCAATAAAAACATAACTCCTAATCCAAACGTGCAAAATGTCTAAAAATGCCTGTGATATTGAATATATGTGAGTTTTACTAGACACAGTTGTTGTTTTTAATTGTTTGCAAAAACAAAAATTAGGTTTTACTCAATATGAGTGTATACTGTAACACTCAATATGACAGTTATTTAAACATAACTCCAACACCACACATGAAAAACGGCTTATAATGCCTGAAATAATGCATCTTTGGGAGTTTTACTCGAAACATATGCTTTTTTAAATATTGCAAATGCAAAAAGTAGTTTTTTACTCAATATGACTACAAAGGCTTACAATCCTGACATAAGTAAAAAAAATGTATTCAAACATAACTTCTAAAAAGCACATGCAAAATGGCTGATAATGCCTAGAGATATGTATTTTTGTTAGTTGTACTAGAAAAAAAAGATTTTTGTAAGGTTTGCAAAGACACAAGTTAGTTTTTTGATTCAATTGAACAGTGTAACAGTCATACTAAATATAAAAGGTTTATAATCATAACTCCAAAACCAAACTTGAAATTTGTCTAAAAAGCCCATAATATTGAATTTATGTGAGTTTTAACAGAATCCGGTATTTTGGGGAGGTTCACAAATACAAAAATTTGGTTTTCCTGGCCTCATATTGGTCACACTCAAAATGACAGTTTTTGAAAAATAACTCCAAAAGTAGAAATGCAACGTGTCTAAAAATGCTTGAAGAAATGTATCTTTGAGAGTTTTTCTGGAAAAAAAAAACATTTGGTAAGGTTGGCGAAAACAAAAAGCATTTTTCTACTAATTTGAGAGTAATGTACTTAGAATCCTGAGATAATGCGAAAAAAGCAATTAAAAGGTATTCCAACATAATTCCTAATTCAAACGGTCAAAATGTCTAAAAATGCCTGAGATATTGAATAAATGTGAGTTTTACTAGATACAGTTTTTTTTTTTATTGTTTGCAAATACAAAAATGAGGTTTTACTCAATATGACTGTATAATGTAACACTCAATTTGACAGTTATTTAAACATAACTCCTACACCACACATGCAAAATGTCTAATAATGCCTGAAGAAATGCATCTTTGAGAGTTTTCCTGAAGAAAAAAACATTTGGCAAGGTTTGCAAAAACAAAATGCATTTTTTTTACTCAATTTGACAGTAATGTACTTAGAATCCTGAGATAAAGCAGGGAAAAAAAACAATAAAAATGTATTCAAACATAATTCCTAATCCAAACGTGCAAAATGTCTAAAAATGCCTATGATATTGAATACGTGCGAGTTTTACTAGATGCAGTTGTTTTTCTATGGTTTGCAAATACAAAAATGAGATTTTAGTCAATATGACAGTATACTGTAACACTCAATATGACAGTTATTTAAACATAGTTCCTACATCACACATGAAAAATGGCTAATAATGCCTGAAATAATGCATCTTTTGGAGTTTTACTCGAATCATAAGCTTTTTTAAATTTTGCAAATGCAAAAAGTAGTTTTTTACTCAACATGAATATAATGTTCTTAGATTCCTGAGATAATTTCGAAAAAAGCAATAAAAACATAACTCCTAATCCAAACGTGCAAAATGTCTAAAAATGCCTATGATATTGAATAAGTGTGAGTTTTACTAGCTACAGTTGTTTTTCTATAGTTTGCAAATACAAAATTTAGATTTTACTCAATGTGAATGTATACTGTAACACTCAATATGACAGTTATTTAAACATAACTCCTAAAACACACATGCAAAATGAATAATAATGCCTGAAGAAATGCATCTTTGAGAGTTTTCCTGAAAAAAAAACATTTGGCAAGGTTTGCAAAAACAAAATATAATTTTTTACTTTGACAGTATTATACTTAGAATCCTGAGATAATGCAAAAAAAGCAATAAAAATGTATTCAAAAATAAATTCCAAACGACGCATGAAAAACGGCTGATAATGCCTAGAGATGTGTATTTTTGTTAGTTGTACTAGAAATTTGATCTTTTGTAAGGTTAGCAAAGACACAAGTTAGTTTTTTTATTCAATATAACAGTGTAACTATCATACTAAATATGAAAGGTTTATAATCATGACTCCAAAACCAAACTTGAAATTTGTCTAAAAAAGCCTGTAATATTGAATCAATGTGAGTTTTAACGGAATCGGGTATTTTGGAAAGAATCACAAATACAAAAACTAGGTTTTACTCAATATGACTGTATACTGTAACACTCAATATGACAGTTATTTAAACATAACTCCTACACAACACATGAAAAATGGCTAATAATGCCTTAAATAATGCATCTTTGGGAGTTTTACTCGAAGCATATGCTTTTTTTAAATCTTGCAAATGCAAAAAGTAGTTTTTTACTCAATATGTCTATAATGTTCTTAGAATCCTGAGATAATAAGAAAAAAACAAACAAAAAATGTATTCCAACATAACTCCTAATCCAAACGTGCAAAAAATCTAAAAATGCCTGTAATATTGAATAAATGTTAGATTAACTAGACACAGTTGTTTTTTTTTATAGTTTGCAAAAACAAAAATGAGGTTTTACTCAATATGACTGTATACTTTAACACTCAATATGACAGTTATTTAAACATAACTCCTACAACACACATGGAAAATGGTTAATAATGCCTGAAATAATGCATCTTTGGGAGTTTTACTCGAAACATATGCTTTTTTAAATCTTGCAAATGCAAAAAGTAGTTTTTTACTCAATATGACTATAATGTTCTTAGAATCCTGAGATAATGCGAAAAAAGCAATAAAAATGTATAAATCCTACACAACACATGAAACATTGCTAATAATGCCTGAAATAATGCATCTTTGGGAGTTTTAAACGATACATATTCTTTTTTAAATATTGCAAAGGCCAAAAGTAGTTTTTTACTCAATATGACTACAAAGTCTTACAATCCTGATATAATGCGAAAAAAGTAATACAATTGTATTCAAACATAACTTCTAAAAACCACATGCAAAATGGCAGATAATTTCTAGAGATGTGTATTTTTGTTAGTTGTACTAGAAAAATAATCTTTTTTAAGGTTTGCAAAGACACAAGTTAGTTTTTTTTATTCAATATAACAGTGTAACTGTCATATTAATTATGAAAGGTTTATAATCATAACTCCAAAACCAAACTTGAAATTTGTCTAAAAAATCCTGTAATATTGAATTCATGTGAGTTTTAACGGAATCAGGTATTTTGGAGAGGTTCACAAATACAAAAATTATGTTTTCCTCGCCTCATATTGGTCACACTCAAAATTACAGTTTTTGAAACATAACTCCAGAAGTAGAAATGCAACATGTCTAATAATGGCTGAAGAAATGTATCTTTGAGAGTTTTTCTGAAAAAAAAAAACATTTGGTAAGGTTGGCGAAAACAAAAAGTATTTTTCTACTAATTTGACAGTAATGTACTTGGAATCCTGAGATAATGCGAAAAAAGCAATACAAATGTATTCCAACATAACTCCTAATCCAAACGTGCAAAATGTCTAAAAATGCCTGTGATATTGAATACATGTGAGTTTTACTAGACATAGTTTTTTTTTTATAGTTTGCAAAAAAAAAAAAAAGAGGTTTTACTCAATATGACTGTACACTGTAACACTCAATATGACAGTTATTTAAACATAACTCCAACACCACACATGAAAAACGGCTAATAATGCCTGAAATAATGCATCTTTGGGAGTTTTACTCGAAACATATGCTTTTTAAATATTGCAAATGCAAAAAGTCGTTTTTTACTCAATATGACTACAAAGGCTTACAATCCTGACATAATGCAAAAAAAGTAAAAAAAAATGTATTCAAACATAACTTCTAAAAAACACATGCAAAATGGCTAATAATGCCTAGAGATATGTATTTTTGTTAGTTGTACTAGAAAAATGATCTTTTGTAAGGTTTGCAAAGACACAAGTTAGTTTTTTTATTCAATATAACTGTGTAACAGTCATACTAAATATGAAAGGTTTATAATCATAACTCCAAAACCAAACTAGAAATTTGTCTAAAAAGCCTATAATATTGAATTTATGTGAGTTTTAACAGAATCAGGTATTTTGGAGAGGTTGACAAATACAAAAATTAGGTTTTTCCTGGCCTCATATTGGTCACACTCAAAATGACAGTTTTTGAAACATAACTCCAAAAGTAGAAATGCAATATGTCTAAAAATGCCTGAAGAAATGTATCTTTGAGAATTTTCTGGAAAAAAAAACATTTGGTAAGGTTGGCGAAAACAAAAAGTATTTTTCTACTAATTTGACAGTAATGTACTTAGAATCCTGAGATAATGCAAAAAAAGCAATTAAAAGGTATTCCAACATAATTCCTAATTCAAACGTTAAAAATGTTTAAAAATGCCTGTGATATTGAATAAATGTGAGTTTTACTAATTATATGTTTTTTTTATGGTTTGCAAATACAAAAATGAGGTTTTACTCAATATGACTGTATAATGTAACACTCAATATGACAGTTGTTTAAACATAACTCCTACACCACACATGAAAAATATCTAATAATGCCTGAAATAATGCATCTTTGGGAGTTTTACTCAAAGCATAAGCTTTTTTAAATTTTGCAAATGCAAAAAGTAGTTTTTTACTCAACATGACCATAAAGTTCTTAGATTCCTAAGATAATGCGAAAAAAGCAATAAAATAATAACTCCTAATCCAAACGTGCAAAATGTCTAAAAATGCCTTTGATATTGAATACGTGTGAGTTTTACTAGATACAGTTGTTTTTCTATGGTTTGCAAATAAAAAATTTAGATTTTACTCAATGTGACTGTATACTGTAACACTCAATATGACAGTTATTTAAACATAACTCCTACAACACACATGGAAAATGTCTAATAATGCCTGAAGAAATGCATCTTTGAGAGTTTTCCTGGAAAAAAACATTTGGCAAGGTTTGCAATAACAAAATATAATTTTTTACTCAATTTGACAGTAATGTACTTAGAATCCTGAGATAATGCAAAAAAAAGCAATAAAATGTATTCAAACATAACTTCTAAACAACACATGAAAAATGGCTAATAATGCGTAGAGATGTGTAATTGTGTTAGTTGTACTAGAAAAATGATCTTTTGTAAGGTTAGCAAAGACAAAAGTTGTTTTTTTATGCAATATAACAGTGTAACTGTCATATTCAATAAGAAAGGTTTATAATCATAACCCCAAAACCAAACTTGAAATTTGTCTAAAAAAGCCTGTAATATTGAATTTATGTGAGTTTTACCAGAAACTGGTATTTTGGAAAGAATCACAAATACAAACATTGGGTTTTACTGGCCTCATATTGGTCACTAATAATGCCTGAAGAAATGCATCTTTGAGAGTTTTCCTGAAGAAAAAAACATTTGGCAAGGTTTGCAAAAACAAAATGCATTTTTTTTTACTCAATTTGACAGTAATATACTTAGAATCCTGAGATAAAGCAGGAAAAAAAACAATAAAAATGTATTCAAACATAATTCCTAATCCAAACGTGCAAAATGTCTAAAAATGCCTATGATATTGAATACGTGCGAGTTTTACTAGATGCAGTTGTTTTTCTATGGTTTGCAAATACAAAAATGAGATTTTAGTCAATATGACAGTATACTGTAACACTCAATATGACAGTTATTTAAACATAGTTCCTACATCACATTTTGCACGTTTGGATTAGGAATTATGATGGAATACATTTGTATTGCTTTTTTTTTGCAATATCTCAGAATTGTATGTACATTCTTGTCAAATTGAGTAAAAACATACTTTTTACAAAATGTTATTTTTCTAGCACCGCTAACAAAGATACATATCTCCAGGCATTATTAGTCATTTTGCATTTGTTGTTTAGAAGGGATGTTTGAAAACATTTTTATTGCTTTTGTCACATTATCTCAAGATTCTAAGAACATTATCGTCATATTGAGTAAAAAACTACTTTTTGCATTTGCAAGATTTAAAAAAGCATATGTTTCGAGTAAAACTCCCAAAGGTGCATTTTTTCAGGCATTATTAGCCATTTTTCATGTGTGGTGTAAGAGTTATGTAAAAATAACTGTCATATTGTATACAGTCATATTGAGTAAAACCAAATCTTTGTCTTTGCAAACAATAAAAAAACAACTGTATCTAGTAGAGATGCGCGGTTTACGGTCACAACCGTGGAGTCCGCGGATAAACAGCAGGTCGGGCGGGTGAATTGACGAAAAAATATATTTTAAATAGATTCGGGCAGGTGGCGGTTGAACCATTGGGAAATATATATACATATTGAAATGTTATGTTGAAGAGTTTCATTTAGCCTACTGACGTGTATATATAAATGGTTTATTTATATTGGTTAGTAACGTAAAGTGTTGTTCCTGGCTGTACTTGATGGTACAGTCTAGTGGTTAGGATTCAATGCGCTCACCGTTGCGATCCGGGTTTGATGCTCGGTGAAGGAAATCACTTTTTTTTAACCATGAATTGATTAGCGTGGACCCCGACTTAAACAAGTTGAAAAACTTATTGGGGTGTTACCATTTAGTGGTCAATTGTACGGGCCTCATATTGGTCACACTCAAAATGACGGTTTTTGAAACAAAACTCCAAAAATATGCATGCACAATGTCTAATAATGCCTGAAAAAATGCATCTTTGAGAGTTTTCCTGAAAAAACAAAATATAATTTTTTACTCAATTTGACACTGTTCTTAGAATCCTGAGATAAAGCGAAAAAAAACAATAAAAATGTATTCCAACATAATTCCTAATCCAAACGTGCAAAATGTCTAAAAATGCCTATGATATTGAATACATGTGAGTTTTACTAGATACAGTTGTTTTTCTATGGTTTGCAAATACAAAAATGAGGTTTTAGTCCATATGACTGTATACTGTAACACTCAATATATCAGTTATTTAAACATAAATCCTACACAACACATGAAAAATGGCTAATAGTGCCTGAAATAATGCATCTTTGGGAGTTTTACTGGAAGCAAATGCTTTTTTAAATTTTGCAAATGCAAAAAGTAGTTTTTTACTCAACATGATTATAATGTTCTTAGAATCCTGAGATAATGCGAAAAAAGCAAAAAAAAATGTATTCCAACATAATTCCTAATCCAATAGTGCAAAATGTCTAGAAATGCCTGTGATATTGAATAATTGTTAGTTTTACTAGTTACAGATGTTTTTTTATGGTTTGCAAATACAAAATTTAGGTTTTACTCAATATGACTGTATACTGTAACACTAAATATGACAGTTATTTAAACATTACTCCTACACTACACATGCAAAATGGCTAATAATGCTTGAAATAATGCATCTTTGGGAGTTTTACTCGAAACATATGCTTATTTAAATATTGCAAATGCAAAAAGTAGTTTTTTACTCAATTTGACAGTAATGTACTTAGAATCCTGAGATAAAGCGAAAACAAAAAATGTAAATGTATTCCATCATAATTCCTAATCCAAACGTGCAAAATGTCTAAAAATGTCTGTGATATTGATTTAATGTTTGTTTTACTAGATACAGTTCTATGGCTTGCAAATACAAAATTTAGGTTTTACTCAATATGACTGTATACTTTAACACTCAATTTGACAGTTATTTAAACATAACTCCTACACCACACATGCAAAATGTCTAATAATGCTTGAAGAAATGCATCTTTGAGAGTTTTCCTGAAAAAAAGAAACATTTGGCAAGGTTTGCAAAAACAAAATATAATTTTTTACTTAATTTGACAGTTTGAATACATTTTTTTTACTTATGTCAGGATTGTACACCACACATGCAAAATGTCTAATAATGCCTGAAGAAATGCATCTTTGAGAGTTTTCCTGAAAAAAAAAACATTTGGCAAGGTTTGCAAAAACAAAATATAATTTTTTACTTAATTTGACAGTAATGTACTTAGAATCCCGAGATAAAGCGAAAAAAACTATTAAAATGTATTCAAACATAATTCCTAATCCAAACGTGCAAAATGTCTAAAAATGCCTGTGATAAGGAACACATGTTAGTTTTACTAGATACAGTTGTTTTTCTATGGTTTGCAAATACAAAAATGAGGTCTTAGTCAATATGACTGTATACTGTAACACTCAATATGACAGTTATTTAAACATAGTTCCTACACCACACATGAAAAATGGCTAATAATGCCTGAAATAATGCATCTTTTGGAGTTGTACTCGAAGCATTAGCTTTTTTAAATTTTGCAAAAGCAAAAAGTAGTTTTTTACTCAACATGACTATAATGTTCTTAGATTCCTGAGATAATGCGAAAAAAGCAATAAAAACATAACTCCTAATCCAAACGTGCAAAATGTCTAAAAATGCCTGTGATATTGAATACATGTGAGTTTTATTAGACAGAGTTGTTGTTTTTTATTGTTTGCAAAAACAAAAATGAGGTTTTACTCAATATGACTGTATACTGTAACACTCAATATGACAGTTATTTAAACATAACTCCAACACCACACATGAAAAACGGCTAATAATGCCTGAAATAATGCATCTTTGGGAGTTTTACTCGAAACATATGCTTTTTTTAAATATTGCAAATGCAAAAAGTAGTTTTTTATTCAATATGACTACAAAGGCTTACAATCCTGACATAAGTAAAAAAAATGTATTCAAACATAACTTCTAAAAAGCACATGCAAAATGGCTAATAATGCCTAGAGGTATGTATTTTTGTTGGTTGTACTAGAAAAAATATCTTTTGTAAGGTTTGCAAAGACACAAGTTAGTTTTTTGATTCAATATAACAGTGTAACAGTCATACTAAATATAAAAGGTTTATAATCATAACTCCAAAACCAAACTTGAAATTTGTCTAAAAAGCCTATAATATTGAATTTATGTGAGTTTTAACAGAATCAGGTATTTTGGAGAGGTTCACAAATACAAAAATTTGGTTTTCCTGGCCTCATATTGGTCACACTCAAAATGACAGTTTTTGAAACATAACTCCAAAAGTAGAGATGCAACGTGTCTAAAAATGCCTCAAGAAATATTATCTTTGAGAGTTTTTCTGGAAAAAATACATTTGGTAAGGTTGGCAAAAACAAAAAGTATTTTTCTACTATTTTGACAGTAATGTACTTAGAATCCTGAGATAATGCGAAAAAAGCAATTAAAAGGTATTCCAACGTTCAAAATGTTTTACTAGATACAGTATTTTTTTATGGTTTGCAAATACAAAAATGAGGTTTTACTCAATATGACTGTATAATGTTACACTCAATATGACAGTTATTTAAATATAACTCCTACACCACACATGAAAAAAAGCTGATAATGCCTGAAATAATGCATCTTTGGGAGTTTGCCTGAAAAAAAAAACTTTTGGCAAGGTTTGCAAAAACTAAATAAAAATGTTTACTCAATTTGACAGTAATGTACTTAGAATCCGGAGATAAAGCGAAAAAAACAATAAAAATGTATTCAAACATAATTCCTAATCCAAACGTGCAAAATGTCAAAAAATGCCTATGATATTGAATACGTGTGAGTTTTACTAGATGCAGTTGTTTTTCTATGGTTTGCAGATACAAAAATGAGGTTTTAGTCAATATGACTGTATACTGTAACACTCAATATGACAATTATTTAAACATAGTTCCTACACCACACATGAAAAATGGCTAATGATGCCTGATATAATCCATCTTTTGGAGTTTTACTCGAAGCATAAGCTTTTTGAAATTTTGCAAATGCGAAAAGTAGTGTTTTACTCAACATGATTATAATGTTCTTAGATTCCTGAGATAATGCGAAAAAAGCAATAAAAACATAACTCCTAATCCAAACGTGCAAAATGTCTAAAAAATGCCTATGATATTGAATACGTGTGAGTTTTACTAGATACAGTTGTTTTTCTATGGTTTGCAAATACAAAATTTAGGTTTTACTCAATTTGACTGTATACTGTAACACTCAATATGGCAGTTATTTAAACATAACTCCTACACCATACATGCAAAATGTCTAATAATGCCTGAAGAAATGCATCTTTGAGAGTTTTCCTGAAAAAAAAACATTTGGCAAGGTTTGCAAATACAAAATATAATATTTTACTTTGACAGTAATGTACTTAGAATCCTGAGATAATGCAAAAAAAGCAATAAAAATGTATTCAAACATAAATTCCAAACGACGCATGAAAAACAGCTGATAATGCCTTGAGATGTGTATTTTTGTTAGTTGTACTAGAAAATTGATCTTTTGTAAGGTTAGAAAAGACACAAGTTAGTTTTTTTATTCAATATAACAGTGTAACTATCATACTAAATATGAAAGGTTTATTATCATAACTCCAAAACCAAACTTGAAATTTGTCTAAAAAAGCCTGTAATATTGATTTTATGTGAGTTTTAACAGAATCGGGTATTTTGGAAAGAATCACAAATACAAAAACTAGGTTTTACTCAATATGACTGTAAACTGTAACACTCAATATGACAGTTATTTAAACATAACTCCTACACCACACATGAAAAATGGCTAATAATGCCTGAAATAATGCATCTTTGGGAGTTTTACTCGAAGCATATGCTTTTTTTAAATCTTGCGAATGCAAAAAGTAGTTTTTCACTCAATATGTCTATAATGTTCTTAGAATCCTGAGATAATGCGAAAAAAACTAATAAAAAAATTTATTCCAACATAACTCCTAATCCAAACGTGCAAAATGTCTAAAAATGCCTGTAATATTGAATAAATGTTAGATTTACTAGACACAGTTTTTTTTTTTTATAGTTTGCAAAAACAAAAATGAGGTTTTACTCAATATGACTGTATACTGTAACACTCAATATAACAGTTATTTAAACATAAATCCTACACAACACATGAAACATTACTAATAATGCCTAAAATAATGCATCTTTGGGAGTTTTACTCGATACATATCCTTTTTTAAATATTGCAAATGCCAAAAGTACTTTTTTACTCATATTGACTACAAAGTCTTACAATCCTGACATCATGCGAAAAAAGTAATAAAAATGTATTCAAACATAACTTCTAAAAACCACATGCAAAATGGCTGATAATGCCTAGAGATGTGTATTTTTGGTAGTTCTGAAAAAGTAGAAATGCAACATGTCTAAAAATGCCTGAAGAAATGTATCTTTGAGAGTTTTTCTGGAAAAAAAAACATTTGGTAAGGTTGGCGAAAACAAAAAGTATTTTTCTACTAATTTGACAGTAATGTACTTGGAATCCTGAGATAATGCGAAAAAAGCAATACAAATGTATTCCAACATAATTCCTAATTCAAACGTTCAAAATGTCTAAAAATGCCTGTGATATAGAATGCATGTGAGTTTTACTAGATACAGTTTTTTTTGATGGTTTGCAAATACAAAAATGAGGTTTTACTCAATATGACCGTATAATTTAACACTCAATATGACAGTTATTTAAACATAACCCCTACACCACACATAAAAAAATGCTAATAATGTCTGAAATAATGCATCTTTGGGAGTTTTACTCGAAGCATAAGCTTTTTTAAATTTTGCAAATGCAAAAAGTTGTCTTTTACTCAACATGACTATAATGTTCTTAGATTCCTGAGATACTGCGAAAAAAGCAATAAAAACATAACTCCTAATCCAAACGTGCAAAATGTCTAAAAATACCTTTGATATTGAATACATGTGAGTTTTACTAGACACAGTTGTTTTTTTTATAGTTTGCAAAAACAAAAATGAGGTTTTACTCAATATGACTGTATACTGTAACACTCAATATGACAGTTATTTAAACATAACTCCAACACCACACATGAAAAACGGCTAATAATGCCTGAAATAATGCATCTTTGGGAGTTTTACTCGAAACATATGCTTTTTTAAATATTGCAAATGCAAAAAGTCGTTTTTTACTCAATATGTCTACAAAGGCTTACAATCCTGACATAATGCAAAAAAAGTAAAAAAAAATGTATTCAAACATAACTTCTAAAAAACACATGCAAAATGGCTAATAATGCCTAGAGATATTTATTTTTGTTAGTTGTACTAGAAAAATGATTTTTTTGTAAGGTTTGCAAAGACACAAGTTAGTTTTTTTATTCAATATAACAGTGTAACAGTCATACTAAATATGAAAGGTTTATAATCATAACCCCAAAACCAAGCTTGAAATTTGTCTAAAAAGGCTATAATATTGAATTTATGTGAGTTTTAACAGAATCAGGTATTTTGGAGAGGTTCACAAATACAAAAATTAGGTTTTCCTGGCCTCATATTGGTCACACTCAAAATGACAGTTTTTGAAACATAACTCCAAAAGTAGAAATGCAATGTATCTTTGAGAGTTTTTCTGGAAAAAAAAAAAACATTTGGTAAGGTTGGCGAAAACAAAAAGTATTTTTCTACTAATTTGACAGTAATGTACTTAGAATCCTGAGATAATGCAAAAAAAGCAATTAAAAGGTATTCCAACATAATTCCTAATTCAAACGTTCAAAATGTCTAAAAATGCCTGTGATATTGAATAAATGTGAGTTTTACTAGATATAGGTTTTTTTTATGGTTTGCAAATACAAAAATGAGGTTTTACTCAATATGACTGTATAATGTAATACTCAATATGACAGTTATTTAAACATAACTCCTACACCACACATGAAAAATGTCTAATAATGCCTGAAATAATGCATCTTTGGGAGTTTTACTCAAAGCATAAGCTTTTTTTAATTTTGTAAATGCAAAAAGTTGTTTTTTACTCAACATGACTATAATGCTCTTAGATTCCTGAGATAATGCAAAAAAAGCAATAAAAATGTATTCAACAAAACTCCTAATCCAAACGTGCAAAATGTCCTAAAATGCCTGTGATATTGAATTAATGTTAGTTTTACTAGATACAGTTGTTTTTCTATGGTTTGCAAATACAAAATTTAGGTTTTACTCAATGTGACTGTATACTGTAACACTCAATATGACAGTTATTTAAACATAACTCCTACACCACACATGCAAAATGTCTAATAATGCCTGAAGAAATGCATCTTTGAGAGTTTTCCTGAAAAAAAAAACATTTGGCAAGGTTTGCAAAAACCAAAAAATAATGTTTTACTCAATTTGACAGTAATGTACTCAGAATCCTGAGATAATGCGAAAAAAGCAATAAAATTGTATTCAAACATAACTTCCAAACAACGCATGAAAAATGGCTGATAATGCCTAGACATGTGTATTTTTGTTAGTTGTATTAGAAAATGTATCTTTTTTAAGGTTAGCAAAGACACAAGTTAGTTCTTTTATTCAATATAACAGTGTAACTATCATACTAAATATTAAAGTTTTATAATCATAACTCCAAAACCAAACTTGAAATTTGTCTTAAAAAGCCTGTAATATTGAGTTTATGTGAGTTTTAAAAGAATCAGGTATTTTGGAGAGGTTCACAAATACAACAATTATGTTTTCCTGGCCTCATATTGGTCACACTCAAAATGACAGTTTTTGAAACATAACTCCAAAAGTAGAAATGCAACATGTCTAAAAATGCCTGAAGAAATGTATCTTTGAGGGTTTTTTCTAGAAAAAAAACTATTTGGTTAGGTTGGCGAAAACAAAAAGTATTTTTCTAGTAGTTACATTATACAATATGACTGTATAATGTAACACTCAATTTGACAGTTATTTAAACATAACTCCTACACCACACATGCAAAATGTCTAATAATGCCGGAAGAAATGCATCTTTGAGAGTTTTCCTGAAAAAAAAAAAAAACATTTGGGAAGGTTTGCAAAAACAAAATATTTTTTTTTTTTTCTCAATTTCACGGTAATGTACTTAGAATCCGGAGATAAAGCCAAAAAAATAAGAAAAATGTATTCAAACATAATTCTTAATCCAAACGTGCAAAATGTCTAAAAATGCCTAATATATGGAATACGTGTGAGTTTTACTAGATGCAGTTGTTTTTCTATGGTTTGCAAATACAAAAAGGAGATTTTAGTCAATATGACTGTATACTGTAACACTCAATATGACAGTTTTTTAAACATAGTTCCTACACCACACATTAAAAATGGCTAATAATGCCTGAAATAATGCATCATTTGGAGTTTTACTCGAAGCAAAAGCTTTTCTTAAATTTTGCAAATGCAAAAAGTATTTTTTTACTCAACATGACTATAAAGTTCTTAGATTCCTAAGATAATGCGAAAAAAGCAATAAAATCATAACTCCTAATCCAAACGTGCAAAATGTCTAAAAATACCTTTGATATTGAATACGTGTGAGTTTTACTAGATACAGTTGTTTTTCTATGGTTTGCAAATACACAATTTAGATTGTACTCAATGTGACTGTATACTGTAACACTCAATATGACAGTTATTTAAACATAACTCCTACAAACACACATGCAAAATGTCTAATACTGCCTGAAGAAATGCATCTTTGAGAGTTTTCCTGAAAAAAAACATTTGGCAAGGTTTGCAAAAACAAAATATAATTTTTTACTCAATTTGACAGTAATGTACTTAGAATCCTGAGATAATGCAAAAAAAAGCAATAAAAATGTATTCAAACATAACTTCCAAACAACGCATGTAATATGGCTGATAATGCCTAGAGATGTGTATTTTTGTTAGTTGTACTAGAAAATTGATCTTTTGTAAGGTTAGCAAAGACACAAGTTAGTTTTTTTATTCCATATAACAGTGTAACTGTCATACTAAATATGAAAGGTTTATAATCATAACTCCAAAACCAAACTTGAAATTTGTCTAAAAAAGCCTGTAATATTGAATTTACGTGAGTTTTACCAGAATCGGGTATTTTGGAAAGAATCACAATGACAAACATTCGGTTTTACTGGCCTCATATTGGTCACACTCAAAATGACAGTTTTTGAAACAAAACTCCAAAAATATGCATGCAAAATGTCTAATAATGCCTGAAAAAAGGCATCTTTGAGAGTTTTCCTGAAAAAAAAAAACATTTGACAAGGTCTGCAAAAACAAAATATATTTTTTTACTCAATTTGACAGTAATGTACTTAGAATCCTGAGATAAGGCAAAAAAAAACAATAAAAATGTATTCCAACATAATTCCTAATCCAAACGTGAAAAATGTCTAAAAATGCCTGTGATATTGAATACATGTGAGTTTTACTAGATACAGTTTTTTTTCTATGGTTTGCAGATACAAAAATGAAGTTTTAGTCATTATGACTGTATACTGTAACACTCAATATAACAGTTATTTAAACATAAATCCCACACAACACATGAAAAATGGCTAATAATGCCTGAAATAATGCATATTTTGGAGTTTTACTGGAAGCATATGCTTTTTTAAATTTTGCAAATGCAAAAAGTAGTTTTTTACTCAATATGACTATAATATTCTTAGAATCCTGAGATAATGCGAAAAAAGCAATAAAAATGTATTCCAACATAACTCCTAATCCAAACGTGCAAAATGTCTAAAAATGCCTGTGATATTGAATAATTGTTAGTTTTACTAAATACAGTTGTTTTTTTATGGTTTGCAAATACAAAATTTAGGTTTTACTCAATATGACTGTATACTGTAACACTCAATATGACAGTTATTTAAACATAAGTCCTACACCACACATGGAAAATGGCTAATAATGCCTGAAATAATGCATCTTTGGGGGTTTCACTCGAAGCATATGCTTTTTTAAATCTTGCAAATGCAAAAAGTAGTTTTTTTCTCAATATGACTATAATTTTCTTAGAATCCTGAGATAATGCGAAAAAAGCAATAAAAATGTATTCCAACATAACTCCTAATCCAAACGTGCAAAATGTCTAAAAATGCCTGTGATAAGGAATACATGTTTGTTTTACTAGATACAGTTGTTTTCCTATGGTTTGCAAATACAAAATGTAGGTTTTACTCAATATGACTGTATACTGTAACACTCAATATGACAGTTATTTAAACATAACTCCTACACCACACATGAAAATTGGCTAATAATGCCTGAAATAATGCATCTTTGGGAGTTTCACTCGAAGCATATGCTTTTTTAAATCTTGCAAATGCAAAAAGTAGTTTTTTTCGCAATATGACTATAATTTTCTTAGAATCCTGAGATAATGCGAAAAAAGCAATAAAAATGTATTCCAACATAACTCCCAATCCAAACGTGCAAAATGTCTAAAAATGCCTGTGATAAGGAATACATGTTTGTTTTACTAGATACAGTTGTTTTCCTATGGTTTGCAAATACAAAATGTAGGTTTTACTCAATATGACTGTATACTGTAACACTCAATATGACAGTTATTTAAACATAACTCCTACACCACACATGAAAATTGGCTAATAATGCCTGAAATAATGCATCTTTGGGAGTTTTACTCGAAACATATGCTTTTTTAAATATTGCAAATGCAAAAAGTAGTTTTTATTCAATATGACTATAATAGTCTTAGAATCCTGAGATAATGCGAAAAAAGCAATAAAATGTATTCAAACATAACTTTTAAACAACACATGCAAAATGGCTAATAATGCCTAGAGATATGTATTTTTGTTAGTTATACTAGAAAAATTATCTTTTGTAAGGTTTGCAAAGACACAAGTTAGTTTTTTTATTCAATATAACAGTTCAACTGTCATACTAAATATGAGAGGTTTATAATCATAACTCCAAAACCAAACTTGAAATTTGTCTAAAAAAGCCTGTAATATATAATTTACGTGAGTTTTACCAGAATCGGGTATTTTGGAAAGAATCACAAATACAAACATAGGGTTTTACTGGCCTCATATTGGTCACACTCAAAATGACAGTTTTTGAAACAAAACTCCAAAAATATGCATGCAAAATGTCTAATAATGCCTGAAGAAATGCATCTTTGAGAGTTTTCCTGAAAAAAAAAAAAACATTTGGCAATATTTGCAAAAACAAAATATAATTTTTTACTCAATTTGACAGTAATGTACTTAGAATCCTGAGATAAAGCGAAAAAAACAATAAAAATGTATTCCAACATAATTCCTAATCCAAACGTGCAAAATGTCTAAAAAAGTCTCTGATATTGAATACATGTGAGTTTTTCTAGATACAGTTGTTTTTCTATGGTTTGCAAATAGAAAAATGAGGGTTTAGTCAATATGACTGTATACTGTAACACTCAATATAACAGTTATTTAAACATAAATCCCACACAACACATGAAAAATGGCTAATAATGCCTGAAATAATGCATATTTTGGAGTTTTACTGGAAGCATATGCTTTTTTAAATTTTGCAAATGCAAAAAGTAGTTTTTTACTCAATATGACTATAATATTCTTAGAATCCTGAGATAATGCGAAAAAAGCAATAAAAATGTATTCCAACATAACTCCTAATCCAAACGTGCAAAATGTCTAAAAATGCCTGTGATATTGAATAATTGTTAGTTTTACTAAATACAGTTGTTTTTTTATGGTTTGCAAATACAAAATTTAGGTTTTACTCAATATGACTGTATACTGTAACACTCAATATGACAGTTATTTAAACATAAGTCCTACACCACACATGGAAAATGGCTAATAATGGCTGAAATAATGCATCTTTGGGGGTTTCACTCGAAGCATGTGCTTTTTTAAATCTTGCTAATGCAAAAAGTAGTTTTTTTTCGCAATATGACTATAATGTTCTTAAAATCCTGAGATAATGCGAAAAAAGCAATAAAAATGTATTCCAACATAACTCCTAATCCAAACGTGCAAAATGTCTAACACTGTCTGTGATAAGTAATACATGTTAGTTTTACTAGATACAGTTGTTTTACTATAGTTTGCAAATACAAAATGTATGTTTTACTCAATATGACTGTATACTGTAACACTCAATATGACAGTTATTTAAACATAACTCCTACACCACACATGAAAAATGGCTAATAATGCCTGAAATAATGCATCTTTGGGAGTTTTATTCGAAACATATGCTTTTTTAAATCTTGCAAATGCAAAAAGCAGTTTTTTATTCAATATTACTATAATAGTCTTAGAATCCTGAGATAATGAGAAAAAAAGCAATAAAAATGTATTCCAACATAACTTTTAAACAACACATGCAAAATGGCTAATAATGCCTAGAGATATGTATTTTTGTTAGTTGTACTAGAAAAATGATCTTTTGTGAGGTTTGCAAAGACACAAGTTAGTTTTTTTATTCAATATAACAGTGTAACTGTCATATTAAATATGAAAGGTTTATAATCATAACTCCAAAACTAAACGTGAAATTTGTCTAAAAAAGCATGTAATATTGAATTTATGTGACTTTTACCAGAATCGGGTATTTTGGAAAGAATCACAAATACAAAAACCAGGTTTTACTCAATATGACTGTATACTGTAACGCCCAATATGACAGTTATTTAAACATAACTCCTACACCACACATGAAAAATGGCTAATAATGCCTGAAATAATGCATCTTTGGGAGTTTTACTCGAAACATATGCTTTTTTAAATCTTGCAAATGCAAAAAGTACTTTTTTATTCAATATTACTATAATAGTCTTAGAATCCTGAGATAATGAGAAAAAAGCAATAAAAATGTATTCAAACATAACTTTTAAACAACAC
Organism: Nerophis ophidion; assembly: GCF_033978795.1. Taxonomy (NCBI): domain Eukaryota; kingdom Metazoa; phylum Chordata; class Actinopteri; order Syngnathiformes; family Syngnathidae; genus Nerophis; species Nerophis ophidion. The sequence goes on from NC_084619.1 coordinate 44,921,965, forward strand.
ATGCAAAATGGCTAATAATGCCTAGAGATATGTATTTTTGTTAGTTGTACTAGAAAAATGATCTTTTGTAAGGTTTGCAAAGACACAAGTTAGTTTTTTTATTCAATATAACAGTGTAACTGTCATACTAAATATGAAAGGTTTATAATCATAACCCCAAAACCAAACTTGAAATTTGTCTAAAAAAGCCTGTAGTATATAATATACGTGAGTTTTACTAGAATCGGGTATTTTGGAAAGAATCACAAATACAAACATTGGGTTTTACTGGCCTCAAATTGGTCACACTCAAAATGACAGTTTTTGAAACAAAACTCCAAAAATATGCATGCAAAATGTCTAATAATGCCTGAAGAAATGCATCTTTGAGAGTGTTCCTGAAAAAAACAAATATTTGGCAATATTTGCAAAAACAAAATATGATTTTTTACTCAATTTGACAGTAATGTACTTAGAATCCTGAGATAAAGCGAAAAAAACAATAAAAATGTATTCCAACATAATTCCTAATCCAAACGTGCAAAATGTCTAAAAAAGTCTCTGATATTGAATACATGTGAGTTTTACTAGATACAGTTGTTTTTCTATGGTTTGCAAATAGAAAAATTAGGGTTTAGTCAATATGACTGTATACGTTAACACTCAATATAACAGTTATTTAAACATAAATCCCACACAACACATGAAAAATGGCTAATAATGCCTGAAATAATGCATATTTTGGAGTTTTACTGGAAGCATATGCTTTTTTAAATTTTGCAAATGCAAAAAGTAGTTTTTTACTCAATATGACTATAATATTCTTTGAATCCTGAGATAATGCGAAAAAAGCAATAAAAATGTATTCCAACATAACTCCTAATCCAAACGTGCAAAATGTCTAAAAATGCCTGTGATATTGAATAATTGTTAGTTTTACTAAATACAGTTGTTTTTTTATGGTTTGCAAATACAAAATTTAGGTTTTACTCAATATGACTGTATACTGTAACACTCAATATGACAGTTATTTAAACATAAGTCCTACACCACACATGGAAAATGGCTAATAATGCCTGAAATAATGCATCTTTGGGGGTTTCACTCGAAGCATATGCTTTTTTAAATCTTGCAAATGCAAAGAGTAGTTTTTATTCAATATGACTATAATAGTCTTAGAATCCTGAGATAATGCGAAAAAAGCAATAAAATGTATTCAAACATAACTTTCAAACAACACATGCAAAATGGCTAATAATGCCTAGAGATATGTATTTTTGTTAGTTGTACTAGAAAAATTATCTTTTGTAAGGTTTGCAAAGACACAAGTTAGTTTTTTTATTCCATATAACAGTGTAACTGTCATACTAAATATGAAAGGTTTATAATCATAACTCCAAAACCAAACTTGAAATTTGTCTAAAAAAGCCTGTAATATATAATTTACGTGAGTTTTACCAGAATCGGGTATTTTGGAAAGAATCACAAATACAAACATTGGGTTTTACTGGCCTCATATTGGTAACACTCAAAATGACAGTTTTTGAAACAAAACTCCAAAAATATGCATGCAAAATGTCTAATAATGCCTGAAAAAATGCATCTTTGAGAGTTTTCCTGAAAAAAAACATACATTTGGCAATATTTGCAAAAACAAAATATAATTTTTTACTCAATTTGACAGTAATGTACTTAGAATCCTGAGATAATGCGAAAAAAACAATAAAAATGTATTCCAACATAATTCCTAATCCAAACGTGCAAAATGTCTAAAAAAGTCTCTGATATTGAATACATGTGAGTTTTACTAGATACAGTGGTTTTTCTATGGTTTGCAAATACAAAAATGAGGGTTTAGTCAATATGACTGTATACTGTAACACTCAATATAACAGTTATTTAAACATAAATCCCACACAACACATGAACAATGGCTAATAATGCCTGAAATAATGCATATTTTGGAGTTTTACTGGAAGCATATGCTTTTTTAAATTTTGCAAATGCAAAAAGTAGTTTTTACTCAATATGACTATAATATTCTTAGAATCCTGAGATAATGCGAAAAAAGCAATAAAAATGTATTCCAACATAATTCCTAATTCAAACGTTCAAAATGTCTAAAAATGCCTGTGATATAGAATGCATGTGAGTTTTACTAGATACAGTTTTTTTTGATGGTTTGCAAATACAAAAATGAGGTTTTACTCAATATGACCGTATAATTTAACACTCAATATGACAGTTATTTAAACATAACCCCTACACCACACATAAAACAATGCTAATAATGTCTGAAATAATGCATCTTTGGGAGTTTTACTCGAAGCATAAGCTTTTTTAAATTTTGCAAATGCAAAAAGTTGTCTTTTACTCAACATGACTATAATGTTCTTAGATTCCTGAGATACTGCGAAAAAAGCAATAAAAACATAACTCCTAATCCAAACGTGCAAAATGTCTAAAAATACCTTTGATATTGAATACATGTGAGTTTTACTAGACACAGTTGTTTTTTTTTATAGTTTGCAAAAACAAAAATGAGGTTTTACTCAATATGACTGTATACTGTAACACTCAATATGACAGTTATTTAAACATAACTCCAACACCACACATGAAAAACGGCTAATAATGCCTGAAATAATGCATCTTTGGGAGTTTTACTCGAAACATATGCTTTTTTAAATATTGCAAATGCAAAAAGTCGTTTTTTACTCAATATGACTACAAAGGCTTACAATCCTGACATAATGCAAAAAAAGTAAAAAAAAATGTATTCAAACATAACTTCTAAAAAACACATGCAAAATGGCTAATAATGCCTAGAGATATTTATTTTTGTTAGTTGTACTAGCTCCTACTAGCTCCTCTCTGAGCTGCTACCTTACCGTGGTAGAGGAGTTTGCGTGTCCCAATGATCCTAGGAGCTATGTTGTCTGGGGGTTTTCATGCCCCCTGGTAGGGTCTCCCAAGACAAACAGGTCCTAGGTGAGTGATCAGACAAAGAGCAGCTCAAAGACTTCAATGGAATTACAACGAAATGAACCCAGATTTCCCTCGCCCGGACGTGGGTCACCGGGGCCCCGCTCTGGAGCCAGGCCCGGAGTTGGGGCACGATGGCGAGCGCCTGGTGGTCGGGCCTGTTCCCATGGGGCCCGGCCGGGCACAGCCCGAAGAGGCAACGTGGGTCATCCCTCCAATGGGCTCACCACTCATAGGAGGGGCCATAGAGGTCGGGTGCATTGTGAGCTGGGCGGCAGCCGAAGGCAGGGCACTTGGCGGTCCGATCCTCGGCTACAGAAGCTAGCTCTTGGGACGTGGAACGTCACCTCACTGGGGGGGAAGGAGCCTGAGCTAGTGCGCGAGGTAGAGAAGTTCCGGCTGGATATAGTCGGACTCACCTCGACGCACAGCAAGGGCTCTGGAACCAGTTCTCTCGAGAGGGACTGGACCCTCTTCCACTCTGGCGTTGCCGGCAGTGAGAGGCGACGGGCTGGGGTGGCAATTCTGGTTGCCCCCCGGCTCAAAGCCTGTACGTTTGAGTTCAACCCAGTGGACGAGAGGGTAGCTTCCCTTCGCCTTCGGGTGGGGGGACGGATCCTGACTGTTGTTTGTGCTTACGCACCAAACAGCAGTTCAGAATACCCACCCTTTTTGGGTACACTCGAGGGAGTACTGGAAAGTGCTCCTCCGGGTGATTCCCTTGTCCTACTGGGAGACTTCAACGCTCATGTTGGCAACGACAGTGAAACCTGGAGAGGCGTGATTGGGAAGAATGGTCGCCCGGATCTAAACCCGAGTGGTGTTTTGTTATTGGACTTTTGTGCTCGTCACAGTTTGTCGATAACAAACACCATGTTCAAACATAAGGGTGTCCATATGTGCACTTGGCACCAGGACACCCTAGGCCGCAGCTCCATGATCGACTTTGTAGTTGTGTCATCGGATTTGCGGCCTTATGTTTTGGACACTCGGGTGAAGAGAGGGGCGGAGCTTTCTACCGATCACCACCTGGTGGTGAGTTGGCTGCGATGGTGGGGGAGGATGCCGGACAGACCTGGCAGGCCCAAGCGCATTGTGAGGGTCTGCTGGGAACGTCTGGCAGAGTCTCCTGTCAGAGAGAGTTTCAATTCACACCTCCGGGAGAACTTTGAACATGTCACGAGGGAGGTGCGGGACATTGAGTCCGAGTGGACCATGTTCCAAACCTCTATTGTCGAGGCGGCTGATTGGAGCTGTGGCCGCAAGGTTGTTGGTGCCTGTCGTGGCGGTAATCCCAGAACCCGTTGGTGGACACCAGCAGTGAGGGATGCCGTCAAGCTGAAGAAGGAGTCCTATCGGGTTCTTTTGGCTCATAGGACTCCGGAGGCAGTGGACGGGTACCGACGGGCCAAGCGGTGTGCAGCTTTGGCGGTCGCGGAGGCAAAAACTCGGACATGGGAAGAGTTCGGGGAAGCCATGGAAAACGACTTCCGGACGGCTTCGAAGCGATTCTGGACCACCATACGGCGCCTCAGGAAGGGGAAGCAGTGCACTATCAACACCGTGTATGGTGCGGATGGTGTTCTGCTGACTTCGACTGCGGATGTTGTGGATCGGTGGAGGGAATACTTCGAAGACCTCCTCAATCCCACCAACACGTCTTTCTTTGAGGAAGCGGTGCCTGGGGAATCTGTAGTGGACTCTCCTATTTCTGGGGCTGAGGTCGCTGAGGTAGTTAAAAAGCTCCTCGGCGGCAAGGCCCCGGGGGTGGATGAGATCCGCCCGGAGTTCCTTAAGGCTCTGGATGCTGTGGGGCTGTCTTGGTTGACAAGACTCTGCAGCATCGCGTGGACATCGGGGGCGGTACCTCTGGATTGGCAGACCGGGGTGGTGGTCCCTCTCTTTAAGAAGGGGGACCGGAGGGTGTGTTCCAACTATCGTGGGATCACACTCCTCAGCCTTCCCGGTAAGGTTTATTCAGGTGTACTGGAGAGGAGGCTTCGCCGGATAGTCGAACCTCGGATTCAGGAGGAACAGTGTGGTTTTCGTCCTGGTCGTGGAACTGTGGACCAGCTCTATACTCTCGGCAGGGTTCTTGAGGGTGCATGGGAGTTTGCCCAACCAGTCTACATGTGCTTTGTGGACTTGGAGAAGGCATTCGACCGTGTCCCTCGGGAAGTCCTGTGGGGAGTGCTCAGAGAGTATGGGGTATCGGAATGTCTTATTGTGGCAGTCCGCTCCCTGTATGATCAGTGTCAGAGCTTGGTCCGCATTGCTGGCAGTAAGTCGGACACGTTTCCAGTGAAGGTTGGACTCCGCCAAGGCTGTCCTTTGTCACCGATTCTGTTCATAACTTTTATGGACAGAATTTCTAGGCGCAGTCAAGGCGTTGAGGGGTTCCGGTTTGGTGGCCACGGGATTAGGTCTCTGCTTTTTGCAGATGATGTAGTCCTGATGGCTTCATCTGGCCGGGATCTTCAGCTCTCACTGGATCGGTTCGCAGCCGAGTGTGAAGCGACTGGAATGAGAATCAGCACCTCCAAGTCCGAGTCCATGGTTCTCGCCCGGAAAAGGGTGGAGTGCCATCTCCGGGTTGGGGAGGAGACCCTGCCCCAAGTGGAGGAGTTCAAGTACCTAGGAGTCTTGTTCACGAGTGGGGGAAGAGTGGATCGTGAGATCGACAGGCGGATCGGTGCGGCGTCTTCAGTAATGCGGACGTTGTATCGATCCGTTGTGGTGAAGAAGGAGCTGAGCCGGAAGGCAAAGCTCTCAATTTACCGGTCGATCTACGTTCCCATCCTCACCTATGGTCATGAGCTTTGGGTCATGACCGAAAGGATAAGATCACGGGTACAAGCGGCCGAAATGAGTTTCCTCCGCCGGGTGGCGGGGCTCTCCCTTAGAGATAGGGTGAGAAGCTCTGCCATCCGGGAGGAGCTCAACGTAAAGCCGCTGCTCCTCCACATCGAGAGGAGCCAGATGAGGTGGTTCGGGCATCTGGTCAGGATGCCACCCGAACGCCTCCCTAGGGATGTGTTTAGGGCACGTCCAGCTGGTAGGAGGCCACGGGGAAGACCCAGGAACCGTTGGAAAGACTATGTCTCCCGGCTGGCCTGGGAACGCCTCGGGATCCCCCGGGAAGAGCTAGACGAAGTGGCTGGAGATAGGGAAGTCTGGGGTTCCCTGCTTAGGCTGCTGCCCCCGCGACCCGACCTCGGATAAGCGGAAGATGATGGATGGATGGATGGATGGATGGAGTTGTACTAGAAAAATGATTTTTTTGTAAGGTTTGCAAAGACACAAGTTAGTTTTTTTATTCAATATAACAGTGTAACAGTCATACTAAATATGAAAGGTTTATAATCATAACCCCAAAACCAAGCTTGAAATTTGTCTAAAAAGGCTATAATATTGAATTTATGTGAGTTTTAACAGAATCAGGTATTTTGGAGAGGTTCACAAATACAAAAATTAGGTTTTCCTGGCCTCATATTGGTCACACTCAAAATGACAGTTTTTGAAACATAACTCCAAAAGTAGAAATGCAATGTATCTTTGAGAGTTTTTCTGGAAAAAAAAAAAACATTTGGTAAGGTTGGCGAAAACAAAAAGTATTTTTCTACTAATTTGACAGTAATGTACTTAGAATCCTGAGATAATGCAAAAAAAGCAATTAAAAGGTATTCCAACATAATTCCTAATTCAAACGTTCAAAATGTCTAAAAATGCCTGTGATATTGAATAAATGTGAGTTTTACTAGATATAGGTTTTTTTTATGGTTTGCAAATACAAAAATGAGGTTTTACTCAATATGACTGTATAATGTAATACTCAATATGACAGTTATTTAAACATAACTCCTACACCACACATGAAAAATGTCTAATAATGCCTGAAATAATGCATCTTTGGGAGTTTTACTCAAAGCATAAGCTTTTTTTAATTTTGCAAATGCAAAAAGTTGTTTTTTACTCAACATGACTATAATGCTCTTAGATTCCTGAGATAATGCAAAAAAAGCAATAAAAATGTATTCAACAAAACTCCTAATCCAAACGTGCAAAATGTCCTAAAATGCCTGTGATATTGAATTAATGTTAGTTTTACTAGATACAGTTGTTTTTCTATGGTTTGCAAATACAAAATTTAGGTTTTACTCAATGTGACTGTATACTGTAACACTCAATATGACAGTTATTTAAACATAACTCCTACACCACACATGCAAAATGTCTAATAATGCCTGAAGAAATGCATCTTTGAGAGTTTTCCTGAAAAAAAAAACATTTGGCAAGGTTTGCAAAAACCAAAAAATAATGTTTTACTCAATTTGACAGTAATGTACTCAGAATCCTGAGATAATGCGAAAAAAGCAATAAAATTGTATTCAAACATAACTTCCAAACAACGCATGAAAAATGGCTGATAATGCCTAGACATGTGTATTTTTGTTAGTTGTATTAGAAAATGTATCTTTTTTAAGGTTAGCAAAGACACAAGTTAGTTCTTTTATTCAATATAACAGTGTAACTATCATACTAAATATTAAAGTTTTATAATCATAACTCCAAAACCAAACTTGAAATTTGTCTTAAAAAGCCTGTAATATTGAGTTTATGTGAGTTTTAAAAGAATCAGGTATTTTGGAGAGGTTCACAAATACAACAATTATGTTTTCCTGGCCTCATATTGGTCACACTCAAAATGACAGTTTTTGAAACATAACTCCAAAAGTAGAAATGCAACATGTCTAAAAATGCCTGAAGAAATGTATCTTTGAGGGTTTTTCTAGAAAAAAAACTATTTGGTTAGGTTGGCGAAAACAAAAAGTATTTTTCTAGTAGTTACATTATACAATATGACTGTATAATGTAACACTCAATTTGACAGTTATTTAAACATAACTCCTACACCACACATGCAAAATGTCTAATAATGCCGGAAGAAATGCATCTTTGAGAGTTTTCCTGAAAAAAAAAAAAAACATTTGGGAAGGTTTGCAAAAACAAAATATTTTTTTTTTTTTCTCAATTTGACGGTAATGTACTTAGAATCCGGAGATAAAGCCAAAAAAATAATAAAAATGTATTCAAACATAATTCTTAATCCAAACGTGCAAAATGTCTAAAAATGCCTAATATATGGAATACGTGTGAGTTTTACTAGATGCAGTTGTTTTTCTATGGTTTGCAAATACAAAAAGGAGATTTTAGTCAATATGACTGTATACTGTAACACTCAATATGACAGTTTTTTAAACATAGTTCCTACACCACACATTAAAAATGGCTAATAATGCCTGAAATAATGCATCATTTGGAGTTTTACTCGAAGCAAAAGCTTTTCTTAAATTTTGCAAATGCAAAAAGTATTTTTTTACTCAACATGACTATAAAGTTCTTAGATTCCTAAGATAATGCAAAAAAAGCAATAAAATCATAACTCCTAATCCAAACGTGCAAAATGTCTAAAAATACCTTTGATATTGAATACGTGTGAGTTTTACTAGATACAGTTGTTTTTCTATGGTTTGCAAATACACAATTTAGATTGTACTCAATGTGACTGTATACTGTAACACTCAATATGACAGTTATTTAAACATAACTCCTACAAACACACATGCAAAATGTCTAATACTGCCTGAAGAAATGCATCTTTGAGAGTTTTCCTGAAAAAAAACATTTGGCAAGGTTTGCAAAAACAAAATATAATTTTTTACTCAATTTGACAGTAATGTACTTAGAATCCTGAGATAATGCAAAAAAAAGCAATAAAAATGTATTCAAACATAACTTCCAAACAACGCATGTAATATGGCTGATAATGCCTAGAGATGTGTATTTTTGTTAGTTATACTAGAAAAATTATCTTTTGTAAGGTTAGCAAAGACACAAGTTAGTTTTTTTATTCCATATAACAGTGTAACTGTCATACTAAATATGAAAGGTTTATAATCATAACTCCAAAACCAAACTTGAAATTTGTCTAAAAAAGCCTGTAATATTGAATTTACGTGAGTTTTACCAGAATCGGGTATTTTGGAAAGAATCACAATGACAAACATTCGGTTTTACTGGCCTCATATTGGTCACACTCAAAATGACAGTTTTTGAAACAAAACTCCAAAAATATGCATGCAAAATGTCTAATAATGCCTGAAAAAAGGCATCTTTGAGAGTTTTCCTGAAAAAAAAAAACATTTGACAAGGTCTGCAAAAACAAAATATATTTTTTTACTCAATTTGACAGTAATGTACTTAGAATCCTGAGATAAGGCAAAAAAAAAACAATAAAAATGTATTCCAACATAATTCCTAATCCAAACGTGAAAAATGTCTAAAAATGCCTGTGATATTGAATACATGTGAGTTTTACTAGATACAGTTTTTTTTCTATGGTTTGCAGATACAAAAATGAAGTTTTAGTCATTATGACTGTATACTGTAACACTCAATATAACAGTTATTTAAACATAAATCCTACACAAAACATAAAAAATGGCTAATAATGCCTGAAAAAATGCATCTTTGGGAGATTTACTGGAAGCATATGCTTTTTTAAATTTTGCAAATGCAAAAAGTTGTTTTTTAATCAATATGTCTATAATGTTCTTAGAATCCTGAGATAATGCGAAAAAAGCAATAAAAATGTATTCCAACATAATTCCTAATTCAAACGTGCAAAATGTCTAGAAATGCCTGTGATATTGAATAAATGTTAGTTTTACCAGATGCAGTTGTTTTTCTATGGTTTGCAAATACAAAATTGAGGATTTACTCAATATGACTGTATACTGTAACACTCAATATGACAGTTATTTAAACATAACTCCTAAACCACACATGCAAAATGTCTAATAATGCCTGAAATAATGCATCTTTGGGAGTTTTACTCGAAACATATGCTTTTTAAATCTTGCAAATGCAAAAAGTAGTTTTTTTCTCAATATGACTATAATGTTCTTAGAATCCTGAGATAATGCGAAAAAAGCAATAAAAAGGTATTCCAACATAACTCCTAATCCAAACGTGCAAAATGTCTAAAAATGCCTGTGATAAGGAATACATGTTAGTTTTACTAGATACAGTTGTTTTTCTATGGTTTGCAAATACAAAATGTAGGTTTTACTCAATATGACTGTATACTGTAACACTCAATATGACAGTTATTTAAACATAACTCCTACACCACACATGAAAAATGGCTAATAATGCCTGAAATAATGCATCTTTGGGGGTTTCACTCGAAGCATATGCTTTTTTAAATCTTGCAAATGCAAAAAGTAGTTTTTTTCTCAATATGACTATAATGTTCTTAGAATCCTGAGATAATGCGAAAAAAGCAATAAAAATGTATTCCAACATAACTCCTAATCCAAACGTGCAAAATGTCTAAAAATGCCTGTGATAAGGAATACATGTTAGTTTTACTAGATACAGTTGTTTTCCTATGGTTTGCAAATACAAAATGTAGGTTTTACTCAATATGACTGTATACTGTAACACTCAATATGACAGTTATTTAAACATAACTCCTACACCACACATGAAAATTGGCTAATAATGCCTGAAATAATGCATCTTTGGGAGTTTTACTCGAAACATATGCTTTTTTAAATATTGCAAATGCAAAAAGTAGTTTTTATTCAATATGACTATAATAGTCTTAGAATCCTGAGATAATGCGAAAAAAGCAATAAAATGTATTCAAACATAACTTTTAAAGAACACATGCAAAATGGCTAATAATGCCTAGAGATATGTATTTTTGTTAGTTGTACTAGAAAAATGATCTTTTGTAAGGTTTGCAAAGACACAAGTTAGTTTTTTTATTCCATATAACAGTGTAACTGTCATACTAAATATGAAAGGTTTATAATCATAACTCCAAAACCAAACTTGAAATTTGTCTAAAAAAGCCTGTAATATATAATTTACGTGAGTTTTACCAGAATCGGGTATTTTGGAAAGAATCACAAATACAAACATTGGGTTTTACTGGCCTCATATTGGTCACACTCAAAATGACAGTTTTTGAAACAAAACTCCAAAAATATGCATGCAAAATGTCTAATAATGCCTGAAGAAATGGATCTTTGAGAGTTTTCCTGAAAAAAAACAAACATTTGGCAATATTTGCAAAAACAAAATATAATTTTTTACTCAATTTGACAGTAATGTACTTAGAATCCTGAGATAAAGCGAAAAAAACAATAAAAATGTATTCCAACATAATTCCTAATCCAAACGTGCAAAATGTCTAAAAAAGTCTCTGATATTGAATACATGTGAGTTTTTCTAGATACAGTTGTTTTTCTATGGTTTGCAAATAGAAAAATGAGGGTTTAGTCAATATGACTGTATACTGTAACACTCAATATAACAGTTATTTAAACATAAATCCCACACAACACATTAAAAATGGCTAATAATGCCTGAAATAATGCATATTTTGGAGTTTTACTGGAAGCATATGCTTTTTTAAATTTTGCAAATGCAAAAAGTAGTTTTTTACTCAATATGACTATAATATTCTTAGAATCCTGAGATAATGCGAAAAAAGCAATAAAAATGTATTCCAACATAACTCCTAATCCAAACGTGCAAAATGTCTAAAAATGCCTGTGATATTGAATAATTGTTAGTTTTACTAAATACAGTTGTTTTTTTATGGTTTGCAAATACAAAATTTAGGTTTTACTCAATATGACTGTATACTGTAACACTCAATATGACAGTTATTTAAACATAAGTCCTACACCACACATGGAAAATGGCTAATAATGCCTGAAATAATGCATCTTTGGGGGTTTCACTCGAAGCATATGCTTTTTTAAATCTTGCAAATGCAAAAAGTAGTTTTTATTCAATATGACTATAATAGTCTTAGAATCCTGAGATAATGCGAAAAAAGCAATAAAATGTATTCAAACATAACTTTCAAACAACACATGCAAAATGGCTAATAATGCCTAGAGATATGTATTTTTGTTAGTTGTACTAGAAAAATTATCTTTTGTAAGGTTTGCAAAGACACAAGTTAGTTTTTTTATTCCATATAACAGTGTAACTGTCATACTAAATATGAAAGGTTTATAATCATAACTCCAAAACCAAACTTGAAATTTGTCTAAAAAAGCCTGTAATATATAATTTACGTGAGTTTTACCAGAATCGGGTATTTTGGAAAGAATCACAAATACAAACATTGGGTTTTACTGGCCTCATATTGGTAACACTCAAAATGACAGTTTTTGAAACAAAACTCCAAAAATATGCATGCAAAATGTCTAATAATGCCTGAAAAAATGCATCTTTGAGAGTTTTCCTGAAAAAAAACATACATTTGGCAATATTTGCAAAAACAAAATATAATTTTTTACTCAATTTGACAGTAATGTACTTAGAATCCTGAGATAATGCGAAAAAAACAATAAAAATGTATTCCAACATAATTCCTAATCCAAACGCGCAAAATGTCTAAAAAAGTCTCTGATATTGAATACATGTGAGTTTTACTAGATACAGTGGTTTTTCTATGGTTTGCAAATACAAAAATGAGGGTTTAGTCAATATGACTGTATACTGTAACACTCAATATAACAGTTATTTAAACATAAATCCCACACAACACATGAAAAATGGCTAATAATGCCTGAAATAATGCATATTTTGGAGTTTTACTGGAAGCATATGCTTTTTTAAATTTTGCAAATGCAAAAAGTAGTTTTTACTCAATATGACTATAATATTCTTAGAATCCTGAGATAATGCGAAAAAAGCAATAAAAATGTATTCCAACATAATTCCTAATTCAAACGTTCAAAATGTCTAAACATGCCTGTGATATAGAATGCATGTGAGTTTTACTAGATACAGTTTTTTTTGATGGTTTGCAAATACAAAAATGAGGTTTTACTCAATATGACCGTATAATTTAACACTCAATATGACAGTTATTTAAACATAACCCCTACACCACACATAAAAAAATGCTAATAATGTCTGAAATAATGCATCTTTGGGAGTTTTACTCGAAGCATAAGGTTTTTTAAATTTTGCAAATGCAAAAAGTTGTCTTTTACTCAACATGACTATAATGTTCTTAGATTCCTGAGATACTGCGAAAAACTCAATAAAAACATAACTCCTAATCCAAACGTGCAAAATGTCTAAAAATACCTTTGATATTGAATACATGTGAGTTTTACTAGACACAGTTGTTTTTTTTATAGTTTGCAAAAACAAAAATGAGGTTTTACTCAATATGACTGTATACTGTAACACTCAATATGACAGTTATTTAAACATAACTCCAACACCACACATGAAAAACGGCTAATAATGCCTGAAATAATGCATCTTTGGGAGTTTTACTCGAAACATATGCTTTTTTAAATATTGCAAATGCAAAAAGTCGTTTTTTACTCAATATGACTACAAAGGCTTACAATCCTGACATAATGCAAAAAAAGTAAAAAAAAATGTATTCAAACATAACTTCTAAAAAACACATGCAAAATGGCTAATAATGCCTAGAGATATTTATTTTTGTTAGTTGTACTAGAAAAATGATTTTTTTGTAAGGTTTGCAAAGACACAAGTTAGTTTTTTTATTCAATATAACAGTGTAACAGTCATACTAAATATGAAAGGTTTATAATCATAACCCCAAAACCAAGCTTGAAATTTGTCTAAAAAGGCTATAATATTGAATTTATGTGAGTTTTAACAGAATCAGGTATTTTGGAGAGGTTCACAAATACAAAAATTAGGTTTTCCTGGCCTCATATTGGTCACACTCAAAATGACAGTTTTTGAAACATAACTCCAAAAGTAGAAATGCAATGTATCTTTGAGAGTTTTTCTGGAAAAAAAAAAAACATTTGGTAAGGTTGGCGAAAACAAAAAGTATTTTTCTACTAATTTGACAGTAATGTACTTAGAATCCTGAGATAATGCAAAAAAAGCAATTAAAAGGTATTCCAACATAATTCCTAATTCAAACGTTCAAAATGTCTAAAAATGCCTGTGATATTGAATAAATGTGAGTTTTACTAGATATAGGTTTTTTTTATGGTTTGCAAATACAAAAATGAGGTTTTACTCAATATGACTGTATAATGTAATACTCAATATGACAGTTATTTAAACATAACTCCTACACCACACATGAAAAATGTCTAATAATGCCTGAAATAATGCATCTTTGGGAGTTTTACTCAAAGCATAAGCTTTTTTTAATTTTGCAAATGCAAAAAGTTGTTTTTTACTCAACATGACTATAATGCTCTTAGATTCCTGAGATAATGCAAAAAAAGCAATAAAAATGTATTCAACAAAACTCCTAATCCAAACGTGCAAAATGTCCTAAAATGCCTGTGATATTGAATTAATGTTAGTTTTACTAGATACAGTTGTTTTTCTATGGTTTGCAAATACAAAATTTAGGTTTTACTCAATGTGACTGTATACTGTAACACTCAATATGACAGTTATTTAAACATAACTCCTACACCACACATGCAAAATGTCTAATAATGCCTGAAGAAATGCATCTTTGAGAGTTTTCCTGAAAAAAAAAACATTTGGCAAGGTTTGCAAAAACCAAAAAATAATGTTTTACTCAATTTGACAGTAATGTACTCAGAATCCTGAGATAATGCGAAAAAAGCAATAAAATTGTATTCAAACATAACTTCCAAACAACGCATGAAAAATGGCTGATAATGCCTAGACATGTGTATTTTTGTTAGTTGTATTAGAAAATGTATCTTTTTTAAGGTTAGCAAAGACACAAGTTAGTTCTTTTATTCAATATAACAGTGTAACTATCATACTAAATATTAAAGTTTTATAATCATAACTCCAAAACCAAACTTGAAATTTGTCTTAAAAAGCCTGTAATATTGAGTTTATGTGAGTTTTAAAAGAATCAGGTATTTTGGAGAGGTTCACAAATACAACAATTATGTTTTCCTGGCCTCATATTGGTCACACTCAAAATGACAGTTTTTGAAACATAACTCCAAAAGTAGAAATGCAACATGTCTAAAAATGCCTGAAGAAATGTATCTTTGAGGGTTTTTCTAGAAAAAAAACTATTTGGTTAGGTTGGCGAAAACAAAAAGTATTTTTCTAGTAGTTACATTATACAATATGACTGTATAATGTAACACTCAATTTGACAGTTATTTAAACATAACTCCTACACCACACATGCAAAATGTCTAATAATGCCGGAAGAAATGCATCTTTGAGAGTTTTCCTGAAAAAAAAAAAAAAACATTTGGGAAGGTTTGCAAAAACAAAATATATTTTTTTTTTTCTCAATTTGACGGTAATGTACTTAGAATCCGGAGATAAAGCCAAAAAAATAATAAAAATGTATTCAAACATAATTCTTAATCCAAACGTGCAAAATGTCTAAAAATGCCTAATATATGGAATACGTGTGAGTTTTACTAGATGCAGTTGTTTTTCTATGGTTTGCAAATACAAAAAGGAGATTTTAGTCAATATGACTGTATACTGTAACACTCAATATGACAGTTTTTTAAACATAGTTCCTACACCACACATTAAAAATGGCTAATAATGCCTGAAATAATGCATCATTTGGAGTTTTACTCGAAGCAAAAGCTTTTCTTAAATTTTGCAAATGCAAAAAGTATTTTTTTACTCAACATGACTATAAAGTTCTTAGATTCCTAAGATAATGCGAAAAAAGCAATAAAATCATAACTCCTAATCCAAACGTGCAAAATGTCTAAAAATACCTTTGATATTGAATACGTGTGAGTTTTACTAGATACAGTTGTTTTTCTATGGTTTGCAAATACACAATTTAGATTGTACTCAATGTGACTGTATACTGTAACACTCAATATGACAGTTATTTAAACATAACTCCTACAAACACACATGCAAAATGTCTAATACTGCCTGAAGAAATGCATCTTTGAGAGTTTTCCTGAAAAAAAACATTTGGCAAGGTTTGCAAAAACAAAATATAATTTTTTACTCAATTTGACAGTAATGTACTTAGAATCCTGAGATAATGCAAAAAAAAGCAATAAAAATGTATTCAAACATAACTTCCAAACAACGCATGTAATATGGCTGATAATGCCTAGAGATGTGTATTTTTGTTAGTTGTACTAGAAAATTGATCTTTTGTAAGGTTAGCAAAGACACAAGTTAGTTTTTTTATTCCATATAACAGTGTAACTGTCATACTAAATATGAAAGGTTTATAATCATAACTCCAAAACCAAACTTGAAATTTGTCTAAAAAAGCCTGTAATATTGAATTTACGTGAGTTTTACCAGAATCGGGTATTTTGGAAAGAATCACAATGACAAACATTCGGTTTTACTGGCCTCATATTGGTCACACTCAAAATGACAGTTTTTGAAACAAAACTCCAAAAATATGCATGCAAAATGTCTAATAATGCCTGAAAAAAGGCATCTTTGAGAGTTTTCCTGAAAAAAAAAAACATTTGACAAGGTCTGCAAAAACAAAATATATTTTTTTACTCAATTTGACAGTAATGTACTTAGAATCCTGAGATAAGGCAAAAAAAACAATAAAAATGTATTCCAACATAATTCCTAATCCAAACGTGAAAAATGTCTAAAAATGCCTGTGATATTGAATACATGTGAGTTTTACTAGATACAGTTTTTTTTCTATGGTTTGCAGATACAAAAATGAAGTTTTAGTCATTATGACTGTATACTGTAACACTCAATATAACAGTTATTTAAACATAAATCCTACACAAAACATAAAAAATGGCTAATAATGCCTGAAAAAATGCATCTTTGGGAGATTTACTGGAAGCATATGCTTTTTTAAATTTTGCAAATGCAAAAAGTTGTTTTTTAATCAATATGTCTATAATGTTCTTAGAATCCTGAGATAATGCGAAAAAAGCAATAAAAATGTATTCCAACATAATTCCTAATTCAAACGTGCAAAATGTCTAGAAATGCCTGTGATATTGAATAAATGTTAGTTTTACCAGATGCAGTTGTTTTTCTATGGTTTGCAAATACAAAATTGAGGATTTACTCAATATGACTGTATACTGTAACACTCAATATGACAGTTATTTAAACATAACTCCTAAACCACACATGCAAAATGTCTAATAATGCCTGAAATAATGCATCTTTGGGAATTTTACTCGAAACATATGCTTTTTAAATCTTGCAAATGCAAAAAGTAGTTTTTTTCTCAATATGACTATAATGTTCTTAGAATCCTGAGATAATGCGAAAAAAGCAATAAAAATGTATTCCAACATAACTCCTAATCCAAACGTGCAAAATGTCTAAAAATGCCTGTGATAAGGAATACATGTTAGTTTTACTAGATACAGTTGTTTTTCTATGGTTTGCAAATACAAAATGTAGGTTTTACTCAATATGACTGTATACTGTAACACTCAATATGACAGTTATTTAAACATAACTCCTACACCACACATGAAAAATGGCTAAAATGCCTGAAATAATGCATCTTTGGGGGTTTCACTCGAAGCATATGCTTTTTTAAATCTTGCAAATGCAAAAAGTAGTTTTTTTCTCAATATGACTATAATGTTCTTAGAATCCTGAGATAATGCGAAAAAAGCAATTAAAATGTATTCCAACATAACTCCTAATCCAAACGTGCAAAATGTCTAAAAATGCCTGTGATAAGGAATACATGTTAGTTTTACTAGATACAGTTGTTTTCCTATGGTTTGCAAATACAAAATGTAGGTTTTACTCAATATGACTGTATACTGTAACACTCAATATGACAGTTATTTAAACATAACTCCTACACCACACATGAAAATTGGCTAATAATGCCTGAAATAATGCATCTTTGGGAGTTTTACTCGAAACATATGCTTTTTTAAATATTGCAAATGCAAAAAGTAGTTTTTATTCAATATGACTATAATAGTCTTAGAATCCTGAGATAATGCGAAAAAAGCAATAAAATGTATTCAAACATAACTTTTAAAAAACACATGCAAAATGGCTAATAATGCCTAGAGATATGTATTTTTGTTAGTTGTACTAGAAAAATGATCTTTTGTAAGGTTTGCAAAGACACAAGTTAGTTTTTTTATTCCATATAACAGTGTAACTGTCATACTAAATATGAAAGGTTTATAATCATAACTCCAAAACCAAACTTGAAATTTGTCTAAAAAAGCCTGTAATATATAATTTACGTGAGTTTTACCAGAATCGGGTATTTTGGAAAGAATCACAAATACAAACATTGGGTTTTACTGGCCTCATATTGGTCACACTCAAAATGACAGTTTTTGAAACAAAACTCCAAAAATATGCATGCAAAATGTCTAATAATGCCTGAAGAAATGGATCTTTGAGAGTTTTCCTGAAAAAAAACAAACATTTGGCAATGTTTGCAAAAACAAAATATAATTTTTTACTCAATTTGACAGTAATGTACTTAGAATCCTGAGATAAAGCGAAAAAAACAATAAAAATGTATTCCAACATAATTCCTAATCCAAACGTGCAAAATGTCTAAAAAAGTCTCTGATATTGAATACATGTGAGTTTTTCTAGATACAGTTGTTTTTCTATGGTTTGCAAATAGAAAAATGAGGGTTTAGTCAATATGACTGTATACTGTAACACTCAATATAACAGTTATTTAAACATAAATCCCACACAACACATGAAAAATGGCTAATAATGCCTGAAATAATGCATATTTTGGAGTTTTACTGGAAGCATATGCTTTTTTAAATTTTGCAAATGCAAAAAGTAGTTTTTTACTCAATATGACTATAATATTCTTAGAATCCTGAGATAATGCGAAAAAAGTAATAAAAATGTATTCCAACATAACTCCTAATCCAAACGTGCAAAATGTCTAAAAATGCCTGTGATATTGAATAATTGTTAGTTTTACTAAATACAGTTGTTTTTTTATGGTTTGCAAATACAAAATTTAGGTTTTACTCAATATGACTGTATACTGTAACACTCAATATGACAGTTATTTAAACATAAGTCCTACACCACACATGGAAAATGGCTAATAATGCCTGAAATAATGCATCTTTGGGGGTTTCACTCGAAGCATATGCTTTTTTAAATCTTGCAAATGCAAAAAGTAGTTTTTTTCTCAATATGACTATAATTTTCTTAGAATCCTGAGATAATGCGAAAAAAGCAATAAAAATGTATTCCAACATAACTCCTAATCCAAACGTGCAAAATGTCTAAAAATGCCTGTGATAAGGAATACATGTTTGTTTTACTAGATACAGTTGTTTTCCTATGGTTTGCAAATACAAAATGTAGGTTTTACTCAATATGACTGTATACTGTAACACTCAATATGACAGTTATTTAAACATAACTCCTACACCACACATGAAAATTGGCTAATAATGCCTGAAATAATGCATCTTTGGGAGTTTCACTCGAAGCATATGATTTTTTAAATCTTGCAAATGCAAAAAGTAGTTTTTTTCTCAATATGACTATAATTTTCTTAGAATCCTGAGATAATGCGAAAAAAGCAATAAAAATGTATTCCAACATAACTCCTAATCCAAACGTGCAAAATGTCTAAAAATGCCTGTGATAAGGAATACATGTTTGTTTTACTAGATACAGTTGTTTTCCTATGGTTTGCAAATACAAAATGTAGGTTTTACTCAATATGACTGTATACTGTAACACTCAATATGACAGTTATTTAAACATAACTCCTACACCACACATGAAAATTGGCTAATAATGCCTGAAATAATGCATCTTTGGGAGTTTTACTCGAAACATATGCTTTTTTAAATATTGCAAATGCAAAAAGTAGTTTTTATTCAATATGACTATAATAGTCTTAGAATCCTGAGATAATGCGAAAAAAGCAATAAAATGTATTCAAACATAACTTTTAAAGAACACATGCAAAATGGCTAATAATGCCTAGAGATATGTATTTTTGTTAGTTGTACTAGAAAAATGATCTTTTGTAAGGTTTGCAAAGACACAAGTTAGTTTTTTTATTCCATATAACAGTGTAACTGTCATACTAAATATGAAAGGTTTATAATCATAACTCCAAAACCAAACTTGAAATGTGTCTAAAAAAGCCTGTAATATATAATTTACGTGAGTTTTACCAGAATCGGGTATTTTGGAAAGAATCACAAATACAAACATTGGGTTTTACTGGCCTCATATTGGTCACACTCAAAATGACAGTTTTTGAAACAAAACTCCAAAAATATGCATGCAAAATGTCTAATAATGCCTGAAGAAATGCATCTTTGAGAGTTTTCCTGAAAAAAAAAAAAAACATTTGGCAATATTTGCAAAAACAAAATATAATTTTTTACTCAATTTGACAGTAATGTACTTAGAATCCTGAGATAAAGCGAAAAAAACAATAAAAATGTATTCCAACATAATTCCTAATCCAAACGTGCAAAATGTCTAAAAAAGTCTCTGATATTGAATACATGTGAGTTTTTCTAGATACAGTTGTTTTTCTATGGTTTGCAAATAGAAAAATGAGGGTTTAGTCAATATGACTGTATACTGTAACACTCAATATAACAGTTATTTAAACATAAATCCCACACAACACATGAAAAATGGCTAATAATGCCTGAAATAATGGCTATTTTGGAGTTTTACTGGAAGCATATGCTTTTTTAAATTTTGCAAATGCAAAAAGTAGTTTTTTACTCAATATAACTATAATATTCTTAGAATCCTGAGATAATGCGAAAAAAGCAATAAAAATGTATTCCAACATAACTCCTAATCCAAACGTGCAAAATGTCTAAAAATGCCTGTGATATTGAATACTTGTTAGTTTTACTAAATACAGTTGTTTTTTTATGGTTTGCAAATACAAAATTTAGGTTTTACTCAATATGACTGTATACTGTAACACTCAATATGACAGTTATTTAAACATAAGTCCTACACCACACATGGAAAATGGCTAATAATGCCTGAAATAATGCATCTTTGGGGGTTTCACTCGAAGCATATGCTTTTTTAAATCTTGCAAATGCAAAAAGTAGTTTTTTTCTCAATATGACTATAATTTTCTTAGAATCCTGAGATAATGCGAAAAAAGCAATAAAAATGTATTCCAACATAACTCCTAATCCAAACGTGCAAAATGTCTAAAAATGCCTGTGATAAGGAATACATGTTTGTTTTACTAGATACAGTTGTTTTCCTATGGTTTGCAAATACAAAATGTAGGTTTTACTCAATATGACTGTATACTGTAACACTCAATATGACAGTTATTTAAACATAACTCCTACACCACACATGAAAATTGGCTAATAATGCCTGAAATAATGCATCTTTGGGAGTTTTACTCGAAACATATGCTTTTTTAAATATTGCAAATGCAAAAAGTAGTTTTTATTCAATATGACTATAATAGTCTTAGAATCCTGAGATAATGCGAAAAAAGCAATAAAATGTATTCAAACATAACTTTTAAACAACACATGCAAAATGGCTAATAATGCCTAGAGATATGTATTTTTGTTAGTTATACTAGAAAAATTATCTTTTGTAAGGTTTGCAAAGACACAAGTTAGTTTTTTTATTCAATATAACAGTTCAACTGTCATACTAAATATGAGAGGTTTATAATCATAACTCCAAAACCAAACTTGAAATTTGTCTAAAAAAGCCTGTAATATATAATTTACGTGAGTTTTACCAGAATCGGGTATTTTGGAAAGAATCACAAATACAAACATTGGGTTTTACTGGCCTCATATTGGTCACACTCAAAATGACAGTTTTTGAAACAAAACTCCAAAAATATGCATGCAAAATGTCTAATAATGCCTGAAGAAATGCATCTTTGAGAGTTTTCCTGAAAAAAAAAAAACATTTGGCAATATTTGCAAAAACAAAATATAATTTTTTACTCAATTTGACAGTAATGTACTTAGAATCCTGAGATAAAGCGAAAAAAACAATAAAAATGTATTCCAACATAATTCCTAATCCAAACGTGCAAAATGTCTAAAAAAGTCTCTGATATTGAATACATGTGAGTTTTACTAGATACAGTTGTTTTTCTATGGTTTGCAAATAGAAAAATGAGGGTTTAGTCAATATTTCTCAATGTTTGTATTTGTGATTCTTTCCAAAATACCCGATTCTGGTAAAACTCACGTAAATTATATATTACAGGCTTTTTTAGACAAATTTCAAGTTTGGTTTTGGAGTTATGATTATAAACCTTTCATATTTAGTATGACAGTTACACTGTTTTATGGAATAAAAAAACTAACTTGTGTCTTTGCAAACCTTACAAAAGATAATTTTTCTAGTACAACTAACAAAAATACATATCTCTAGGCATTAGCCATTTTGCATGTGTTGTTTAAAAGTTATGTTTGAATACATTTTATTGCTTTTTTCGCATTATCTCAGGATTCTAAGACTATTATAGTCATATTGAATAAAAACTACTTTTTGCATTTGCAAGATTTAAAAAACCATATGTTTCGAGTAAAACTCCCAAAGATGCATTATTTCAGGCATTATTAGCCATTTTTCGTGTGTGGTGTAGGAGTTATGTTTAAATAACTGTCATATTGAGTGTTACAGTATACAGTCATATTGAGTAAAACCTACATTTTGTATTTGCATACCATAGAAAAACAACTGTATCTAGTGAAACTAACATGTATTCCTTATCACAGGCATTTTTAGACATTTTGCACGTTTGGATTAGGAGTTATGTTGGAATACATTTTAATTACTTTTTTCGCATTATCTCAGGATTCTAAGAACATTATAGTCATATTGAGAAAAAAACTACTTTTTGCATTTGCAAGATTTAAAAAAGCATATGCTTCGAGTGAAACCCCCAAAGATGCATTATTTCAGGCATTATTAGCCATTTTCCATGTGTGGTGTAGGACTTATGTTTAAATAACTGTCATATTGTGTGTTACAGTATACAGTCATATTGAGTAAAACCTAAATTTTGTATTTGCAAACCATAAAAAAACAACTGTATTTAGTAAAACTAACAATTATTCAATATCACAGGCATTTTTAGACATTTTGCACGTTTGGATTAGGAGTTATGTTGGAATACATTTTTATTGCTTTTTTCGCATTATCTCAGGATTCTAAGAATATTATAGTCATATTGAGTAAAAAACTACTTTTTGCATTTGCAAAATTTAAAAAAGCATATGCTTCCAGTTAAACTCCAAAATATGCATTATTTCAGGCATTATTTGCCATTTTTCATGTGTTGTGTGGGATTTATGTTTAAATAACTGTTATATTGAGTGTTACAGTATACAGTCATATTGACTAAACCCTCATTTTTCTATTTGCAAACCATAGAAAAACAACTGTATCTAGTAAAACTCACATGTATTCAATATCAGAGACTTTTTTAGACATTTTGCACGTTTGGATTAGGAATTATATTGGAATACATTTTTATAGTTTTTTTCGCTTTATCTCAGGATTCTAAGTACATTACTGTCAAATTGAGTAAAAAATTATATTTTGTTTTTGCAAATATTGCCAAATGTTTGTTTTTTTTTAGGAAAACTCTCAAAGATGCATTTCTTCAGGCATTATTAGACATTTTGCATGCATATTTTAGGAGTTTTGTTTCAAAAACTGTCATTTTGAGTGTGACCAATATGAGGCCAGTAAAACCCAATGTTTGTATTTGTGATTCTTTCCAAAATACCCGATTCTGGTAAAACTCACGTAAATTATATATTACAGGCTTTTTTAGACAAATTTCAAGTTTGGTTTTGGAGTTATGATTATAAACCTTTCATATTTAGTATGACAGTTACACTGTTATATGGAATAAAAAAACTAACTTGTGTCTTTGCAAACCTTAAAAAAGATCATTTTTCTAGTACAACTAACAAAAATACATATCTCTAGGCATTATTAGCCATTTTGCATGTGTTGTTTAAAAGTTATGTTTGAATACATTTTATTGCTTTTTTCGCATTATCTCGGGATTCTAAGACTATTATAGTCATATTGAATAAAAACTACTTTTTGCATTTGCAAGATTTAAAAAAGCATATGTTTCGAGTAAAACTCCCAAAGATGCATTATTTCAGGCATTATTAGCCATTTTTCATGTGTGGTGTAGGAGTTATGTTTAAATAACTGTCATATTGAGTGTTAGAGTATACAGTCATATTGAGTAAAACCTACATTTTGTATTTGCAAACCATAGAAAAACAACTGTATCTAGTAAAACTAACATGTATTCCTTATCACAGGCATTTTTAGACATTTTGCACGTTTGGATTAGGTGTTATGTTGGAATACATTTTTATTGCTTTTTTCGCATTATCTCAGGATTCTAAGAAAATTATAGTCATATTGAGAAAAAAAATACTTTTTGCATTTGCAAGATTTAAAAAAGCATATGCTTCGAGTGAAACCCCCAAAGATGCATTATTTCAGGCATTATTAGCCATTTTCCATGTGTGGTGTAGGACTTATGTTTAAATAACTGTCATATTGAGTGTTACAGTATACAGTCATATTGAGTAAAACCTAAATTTTGTATTTGCAAACCATAAAAAAACAACTGTATTTAATAAAACTAACAATTATTCAATATCACAGGCATTTTTAGACATTTTGCACGTTTGGATTAGGAGTTATGTTGGAATACATTTTTATTGCTTTTTTCGCATTATCTCAGGATTCTAAGAATATTATAGTCATATTGAGTAAAAAACTACTTTTTGCATTTGCAAAATTTAAATAGGCATATGCTTCCAGTAAAACTCCAAAATATGCATTATTTCAGACAATATTAGCCATTTTTCATGTGTTGTGTGGGATTTATGTTTAAATAACTGTTATATTGAGTGTTACAGCATACAGTCATATTGACTAAACCCTCATTTTTCTATTTGCAAACCATAGAAAAACAACTGTATCTAGTAAAACTCACATGTATTCAATATCAGAGACTTTTTTAGACATTTTGCACGTTTGGATAAGGAATTATGTTGGAATACATTTTTATTGTTTTTTTCGCTTTATCTCAGGATTCTAAGTACATTACTGTCAAATTGGGTAAAAAATTATATTTTGTTTTTGCAAATATTGCCAAATGTTTTTTTTTTTTCAGGAAAACTCTCAAAGATGCATTTCTTCAGGCATTATTAGACATTTTGATTGCATATTTTTGGAGTTTTGTTTCAAAAACTGTCATTTTGAGTGTGACCAATATGAGGCCAGTAAAACCCAATGTTTGTATTTGTGATTCTTTCCAAAATACCCGATTCTGGTAAAACTCACGTAAATTATATATTACAGGCTTTTTTAGACAAATTTCAAGTTTGGTTTTGGAGTTATGATTATAAACCTTTCATATTTAGTATGACAGTTACACTGTTATATGGAATAAAAAAACTAACTTGTGTCTTTGCAAACCTTACAAAAGATCATTTTTCTAGTACAACTAACAAAAATACATATCTCTAGGCATTATTAGCCATTTTGCATGTGTTGTTTAAAAGTTATGTTTGAATACATTTTATTGCTTTTTTCGCATTATCTCAGGATTCTAAGACTATTATAGTCATATTGAATAAAAACTACTTTTTGCATTTGCAAGATTTAAAAAACCATATGTTTCGAGTAAAACTCCCAAAGATGCATTATTTCAGGCATTATTAGCCATTTTTCATGTGTGGTGTAGGAGTTATGTTTAAATAACTGTCATATTGAGTGTTACAGTATACAGTCATATTGAGTAAAACCTACATTTTGTATTTGCAAAGCTTGGAAAAACTGGGGATAGGTTGATTGGCAACACTAAATTGGCCCTAGTGTGTGAATGTGAGTGTGAATGTTGTCTGTCTATCTGTGTTGGCCCTGCGATGAGGTGGCGACTTGTCCAGGGTGTACCCTGCCTTCCGCCCGATTGTAGCTGAGATAGGCGCCAGCGCCCCCCGCGACCCCGAAAGGGAATAAGCGGTAGAAAATGGATGGATGGATGGAAAAACAACTGTATCTAGTAAAACTAACATGTATTCCTTATCACAGGCATTTTTAGACATTTTGCACGTTTGGATTAGGAGTTATGTTGGAATTCATTTTTATTGCTTTTTTCGCATTATCTCAGGATTCTAAGAAAATTATAGTCATGTTGAGAAAAAAACTACTTTTTGCATTTGCAAGATTTAAAAAAGTATATGCTTCGAGTGAAACCCCCAAAGGTGCATTATTTCAGGCATTATTAGCCATTTTCCATGTGTGGTGTAGGACTTATGTTTAAATAACTGTCATATTGAGTGTTACAGTATACAGTCATATTGAGTAAAACCTAAATTTTGTATTTGCAAACCATAAAAAAACCACTGTATTTAGTAAAACTAACAATTATTCAATATCACAGGCATTTTTAGACATTTTGCACGTTTGGATTAGGAGTTATGTTGGAATACATTTTTATTGCTTTTTTCGCATTATCTCAGGATTCTAAGACTATTATAGTCATATTGAATAAAAACTACTTTTTGCATTTGCAAGATTTAAAAAAGCATATGCTTCGAGTGAAAACCCCCAAAGATGCATTATTTCAGGCATTATTAGCCATTTTCCATGTGTTGTATAGGACTTATGTTTAAATAACTGTCATATTGAGTGTTACAGTATACAGTCATATTGAATAAAACCTAAATTTTGTATTTGCAAACCATAAAAAAACAACTGTATTTAGTAAAACTAACAATTATTCAATATCACAGGCATTTTTAGACATTTTGCACGTTTGGATTAGGAGTTATGTTGGAATACATTTTTATTGCTTTTTTCGCATTATCTCAGGATTCTAAGAATATTATAGTCATATTGAGTAAAAAACTACTATTTGCATTTGCAAAATTTAAAAAAGCATATGCTTCCAGTAAAACTCCATAATATGCATTATTTCAGGCATTATTAGCCATTTTTCATGTGTTGTGTGGGATTTATGTTTAAATAACTGTTATATTGAGTGTTACAGTATACAGTCATATTGACTAAACCCTCATTTTTCTATTTGCAAACCATAGAAAAACAACTGTATCTAGTAAAACTCACATATATTCAATATCAGATACTTTTTTAGACATTTTGCACGTTTGGATTAGGAATTATGTTGGAATACATTTTATTGTTTGTTTCGCTTTATCTCAGGATTCTAAGTACATTACTGTCAAATTGAGTAAAAAATTATATTTTGTTTTTGCAAATATTGCCAAATGTTTGTTTTTTTTTCAGGAAAACTCTCAAAGATGCATTTCTTCAGGCATTATTAGACATTTTGCATGCATATTTTTGGAGTTTTGTTTCAAAAACTGTAATTTTGAGTGTGACCAATATGAGGCCAGTAAAACCCAATGTTTGTATTTGTGATTCTTTCCAAAATACCCGATTCTGGTAAAACTCACGTAAATTATATATTACAGGCTTTTTTAGACAAATTTCAAGTTTGGTTTTGGAGTTATGATTATAAACCTTTCATATTTAGTATGACAGTTACACTGTTATATGGAATAAAAAAAACTAACTTGTGTGTTTGCAAAACTTACAAAAGATCATTTTTCTAGTACAACTAACAAAAATACATATCTCTAGGCATTATTAGCCATTTTGCATGTGTTGTTTAAAAGTTATGTTTGAATACATTTTATTGCTTTTTTCGCATTATCTTAGGATTCTAAGACTATTATAGTCATATTGAATAAAAACTACTTTTTGCATTTGCAAGATTTAAAAAAGAATATGTTTCGAGTAAAACTCCCAAAGATCCATTATTTCAGGCATTATTAGCCATTTTTCATGTGTGGTGTAGGAGTTATGTTTAAATAACTGTCATATTGAGTGTTACAGTATACAGTCATATTGAGTAAAACCTACATTTTGTATTTGCAAACCATAGAAAAACAACTGTATCTAGTAAAACTAACATGTATTCCTTATCACAGGCATTTTTAGACATTTTGGACGTTTGGATTAGGAGTTATGTTGGAATGCATTTTTATTGCTTTTTTCGCATTATCTCAGGATTCTAAGAACATTATAGTCATATTGAGAAAAAAACTACTTTTTGCATTTGCAAGATTTAAAGAAGCATATGCTTCGAGTGAAACCCCCAAAGATGCATTATTTCAGGCATTATTAGCCATTTTCCATGTGTGGTGTAGGACTTATGTTTAAATAACTGTCATATTGAGTGTTACAGTATACAGTCATATTGAGTAAAACCTAATTTTTGTATTTGCAAACCATAAAAAAACAACTGTATTAGTAAAACTAACAATTATTCAATATCACAGGCATTTTTAGACATTTTGCACGTTTGGATTAGGAGTTATGTTGGAATACATTTTTATTGCTTTTTTCGCATTATCTCAGGATTCTAAGAATATTATAGTCATATTGAGTAAAAAACTACTTTATGCATTTGCAAGATTTATAAAAGCATATGCTTCGAGTGAAACCCCCAAAGATGCATTAATTCAGGCATTATTAGCCATATTACATGCGTTGTTTGGAAGTTTTGTTTGAATACATTTTTATTGCTTTTTTTTGCATTATCTCAGGATTCTAAGTACATTACTGTCAAATTGAGTAAAAAATTATATTTTGTTTTTGCAAACCTTGCCAAATGTTTTTTTTCAGGAAAACTCTCAAAGATGCATTATTTCAGGCATTATTAGCCATTTTCCATGTGTGGTGTAGGACTTATGTTTAAATAACTGTCATATTGAGTGTTACAGTATACAGTCATATTGAGTAATACCTAAATTTTGTATTTGCAAACCATAGAAAAACAACTGTATCTAGTAAAACTAACATGTATTCCCTATCACAGGCATTTTTAGACATTTTGCACGTTTGGATTAGGAATTATGTTGGAATACATTTTTATTGCTTTTTTCGCATTATCTCAGGATTCTAAGGACATTATAGTCATATTGAGTAAAAAACTACTTTTTGCATTTGCAAGATTTTAAAAAGCATATGTTTCGAGTAAAACTCCAAAAGATGCATTATTTCAGGCATTATTAGCCATTTTTCATGTGTGGTGTAGGAGTAATGTTTAAATACCTGTCATATTGGGCGTTACAATATACAGTCATATTGAGTAAAACCTGGTTTTTGTATTTGTGATTCTTTCCAAAATACCCGATTCTGGTAAAAGTCACATAAATTCAATATTACATGCTTTTTTAGACAAATTTCACGTTTAGTTTTGGAGTTATGATTATAAACCTTTCATATTTAATATGACAGTTACACTGTTATATTGAATAAAAAAAACTAGCTTGTGTCTTTGCAAACCTTACAAAAGATCATTTTTCTAGTACAACTAACACAAATACATATCTCTAGGCATTATTAGCCATTTTGCATGTGTTGTTTAAAAGTTATGTTTGAATACATTTTTATTGCTTTTTTCTCATTATCTCAGGATTCTAAGACTATTATAGTAATATTGAATAAAAAACTACTTTTTGCATTTGCAAGATTTAAAAAAGCATATGTTTCGAATAAAACTCCCAAAGATGCATTATTTCAGGCATTATTAGCCATTTTTCATGTGTGGTGTAGGAGTTATGTTTAAATAACTGTCATATTGAGTGTTAGAGTATACAGTCATATTGAGTAAAACCTACATTTTGTATTTGCAAACTATAGAAAAACAACTGTATCTAGTAAAACTAACATGTATTCCTTATCGCAGGCATTTTTAGACATTTTGCACGTTTGGAATAGGAGTTATGTTGGAATACATTTTTATTGCTTTTTTCGCATTATCTCAGGATTCTAAGAACATTATAGTCATATTGCGAAAAAAACTACTTTTTGCATTTGCAAGATTTAAAAAAGCATATGCTTCGAGTGAAACCCCCAAAGATGCATTATTTCAGGCATTATTAGCCATTTTTCATGTGTGGTGTAGGAGTTATGTTTAAATAACTGTCATATTGAGTGTTACAGTATACAGTCATATTGAGTAAAACCTACATTTTGTATTTGCAAACCATAGAAAAACAACTGTATCTAGTAAAACTAACATGTATTCCTAATCACAGGCATTTTTAGACATTTTGCACGTTTGGATTAGGAGTTATGTTGGAATACATTTTTATTATTTTTTTCGCATTATCTCAGGATTCTAAGAACATTATAGTCATATTGAGAAAAAAACTACTTTTTGCATTTGCAAGATTTAAAAAAGCATATGTTTCGAGTAAAACTCCCAAAGATGCATTATTTCAGGCATTATTAGACATTTTGTATGTGTGGTTTAGGAGTTATGTTTAAATAACTGTCATATTGAGTGTTACAGTATACAGTCATATTGAGTAAATCCTCAATTTTGTATTTGCAAACCATAGAAAAACAACTGCATCTGGTAAAACTAACATTTATTCAATATCACAGGCATTTCTAGACTTTTTGCACGTTTGAATTAGGAATTATGTTGGAATACATTTTTATTGCTTTTTTCGCATTATCTCAGGATTCTAAGAACATTATAGTCATATTGATTAAAAAACAACTTTTTGCATTTGCAAAATTTAAAAAAGCATATGCTTCCAGTAAATCTCCCAAAGATGCATTTTTTCAGGCATTATTAGCCATTTTTTATGTTTTGTGTAAGATTTATGTTTAAATAACTGTTATATTGAGTGTTACAGTATACAGTCATAATGACTAAAACTTCATTTTTGTATCTGCAAACCATAGAAAAACAACTGTATCTAGTAAAACTCACATGTATTCAATATCACAGGCATTTTTAGACATTTTTCACGTTTGGATTAGGAATTATGTTGGAATACATTTTTATTGTTTTTTTTGCCTTATCTCAGGATTCTAAGTACATTACTGTCAAATTGAGTAAAAAAATATATTTTGTTTTTGCAGACCTTGTCAAATGTTTTTTTTTTCAGGAAAACTCTCAAAGATGCCTTTTTTCAGGCATTATTAGACATTTTGCATGCATATTTTTGGATTTTTGTTTCAAAAACTGTCATTTTGAGTGTGACCAATATGAGGCCAGTAAAACCGAATGTTTGTCATTGTGATTCTTTCCAAAATACCCAATTCTGGTAAAACTCACGTAAATTCAATATTACAGGCTTTTTTAGACAAATTTCAAGTTTGGTTTTGGAGTTACGATTATAAACCTTTCATATTTAGTATGACAGTTACACTGTTATATGGAATAAAAAAACTAACTTGTGTCTTTGCTAACTTTACAAAAGATCAATTTTCTAGTACAACTAACAAAAATACACATCTCTGGGCATTATCAGCCATATTACATGCGTTGTTTAGAAGTTATGTTTGAATAAATTTTTATTGCTTTTTTTTGCATTATCTCAGGATTCTAAGTACATTACTGTCAAATTGAGTAAAAAATTATATTTTGTTTTTTCAAACCTTGCCAAATGTTTTTTTTCAGGAAAACTCTCAATGATGCATTTCTTCAGGCAGTATTAGACATTTTGCATGTGTGTTTGTAGGAGTTATGTTTAAATAACTGTCATATTGAATGTTACAGTTTACAGTCACATTGAGTACAATCTAAATTGTGTATTTGCAAACCATAGAAAAACAACTGTATCTAGTAAAACTCACACGTATTCAATATCAAAGGTATTTTTAGACATTTTGCACGTTTGGATTAGGAGTTATGATTTTATTGCTTTTTTCGCATTATCTTAGGAATCTAAGAACTTTATAGTCATGTTGAGTAAAAAAATACTTTTTGCATTTGCAAAATTTAAAAAAGCTTTTGCTTCGAGTAAAACTCCAAAAGATGCATTATTTCAGGCACTATTAGCCATTTTTAATGTGTGGTGTAGGAACTATGTTTAAAAAACTGTCATATTGAGTGTTACAGTATACAGTCATATTGACTAAAATCTCCTTTTTGTATTTGCAAACCATAGAAAAACAACTGCATCTAGTAAAACTCACACGTATTCCATATCATAGGCATTTTTAGACATTTTGCACGTTTGGATTAAGAATTATGTTTGAATACATTTTTATTGTTTTTTTGGCTTTATCTCCGGATTCTAAGTACATTACCGTCAAATTGAGAAAAAAAAAAAAAAATTTTGTTTTTGCAAACTTTCCCAAATGTTTTTTTTTTTTTTCAGGAAAACTCTCAAAGATGCATTTCTTCCGGCATTATTAGACATTTTGCATGTGTGGTGTAGGAGTTATGTTTAAATAACTGTCAAATTGAGTGTTACATTATACAGTCATATTGTATAATGTAACTACTAGAAAAATACTTTTTGTTTTCGCCAACCTAACCAAATAGTTTTTTTTTCTAGAAAAACTCTCAAAGATACATTTCTTCAGGCATTTTTAGACATGTTGCATTTCTACTTTTGGAGTTATGTTTCAAAAACTGTCATTTTGAGTGTGACCAATATGAGGCCAGGAAAACATAATTGTTATATTTGTGAACCTCTCCAAAATATCTGATTCTTTTAAAACTCACATAAATTCAATATTACAGGCTTTTTAAGACAAATTTCAAGTTTGGTTTTGGAGTTATGATTATAAAACTTTAATATTTAGTATGATAGTTACACTGTTATATTGAATAAAAGAACTAACTTGTGTCTTTGCTAACCTTAAAAAAGATACATTTTCTAGTACAACTAACAAAAATACACATGTCTAGGCATTATCAGCCATTTTTCATGCGTTGTTTGGAAGTTATGTTTGAATACAATTTTATTGCTTTTTTCGCATTATCTCAGGATTCTGAGTACATTACTGTCAAATTGAGTAAAACATTATTTTTTGGTTTTTTGCAAACCTTGCCAAATGTTTTTTTTTTTCAGGAAAACTCTCAAAGATGCATTTCTTCAGGCATTATTAGACATTTTGCATGTGTGGTGTAGGAGTTATGTTTAAATAACTGTCATATTGAGTGTTACAGTATACAGTCACATTGAGTAAAACCTAAATTTTGTATTTGCAAACCATAGAAAAACAACTGTATCTAGTAAAACTAACATTAATTCAATATCACAGGCATTTTAGGACATTTTGCACGTTTGGATTAGGAGTTTTGTTGAATACATTTTAATTGCTTTTTTTGCATTATCTCAGGAATCTAAGAGCATTATAGTCATGTTGAGTAAAAAACAACTTTTTGCATTTGCAAAATTAAAAAAAGCTTATGCTTTGAGTAAAACTCCCAAAGATGCATTATTTCAGGCATTATTAGACATTTTTCATGTGTGGTGTAGGAGTTATGTTTAAATAACTGTCATATTGAGTAAAACCTCATTTTTGTATTTGCAAACCATAAAAAAAACCTATATCTAGTAAAACTCACATTTATTCAATATCACAGGCATTTTTAGACATTTTGAACGTTTGAATTAGGAATTATGTTGGAATACCTTTTAATTGCTTTTTTTGCATTATCTCAGGATTCTAAGTACATTACTGTCAAATTAGTAGAAAAATACTTTTTGTTTTCGCCAACCTTACCAAATGTTTTTTTTTTTCCAGAAAAACTCTCAAAGATACATTTCTTCAGGCATTTTTAGACATGTTGCATTTCTACTTTTGGAGTTATGTTTCAAAAACGGTCATTTTGAGTGTGACCAATATGAGGCCAGGAAAACCTAATTTTTGTATTTGTGAACCTCTCCAAAATACCTGATTCTGTTAAAACTCACATAAATTCAATATTATAGCCTTTTTAGACAAATTTCAAGTTTGGTTTTGGGGTTATGATTATAAACCTTTCATATTTAGTATGACTGTTACACTGTTATATTGAATAAAAAAACTAACTTGTGTCTTTGCAAACCTTACAAAAAATCATTTTTCTAGTACAACTAACAAAAATACATATCTTTAGGCATTATTAGCCATTTTGCATGTGTTTTTTAGAAGTTATGTTTGAATACATTTTTTTTTACTTTTTTTGCATTATGTCAGGATTGTAAGCCTTTGTAGTCATATTGAGTAAAAAACGACTTTTTGCATTTGCAATATTTAAAAAAGCATATGTTTCGAGTAAAACTCCCAAAGATGCATTATTTCAGGCATTATTAGCCGTTTTTCATGTGTGGTGTTGGAGTTATGTTTAAATAACTGTCATATTGAGTGTTACAGTATACAGTCATATTGAGTAAAACCTCATTTTTGTTTTTGCAAACTATAAAAAAAACAACTGTGTCTAGTAAAACTCACATGTATTCAATATCACAGGTATTTTTAGACATTTTGCACGTTTGGATTAGGAGTTATGTTTTTATTGCTTTTTTCGCAGTATCTCAGGAATCTAAGAACATTATAGTCATGTTGAGTAAAGGACAACTTTTCGCATTTGCAAAATTTAAAAAAGCTTATGCTTCGAGTAAAACTCCCAAAGATGCATTATTTCAGACATTATTAGCATTTTTTTATGTGTGGTGTAGGGGTTATGTTTAAATAACTGTCATATTGAGTGTTAAATTATACGGTCATATTGAGTAAAACCTCATTTTTGTATTTGCAAACCATCAAAAAAAAAACGTATCTAGTAAAACTCGCATGTATTCAATATCACAGGCATTTTTAGACATTTTGAACGTTTGAATTAGGAATTATGATGGAATACATTTACATTTTTTGTTTTCGCTTTATCTCAGGATTCCAAGTACATTACTGTCAAATTAGTAGAAAAATACTTTTTGTTTTCGCCAACCTTACCAAATGTTTTTTTTTTCCAGAACAACTCTCAAAGATACATTTCTTCAGGCATTTTTAGACATGTTGCATTTCTACTTTTTCAGAACTACCAAAAATACACATCTCTATGCATTATCAGCCCTTTTGCATGTGGTTTTTAGAAGTTATGTTTGAATGCATTTTTATTACTTTTTTCGCATGATGTCAGGATTGTAAGACTTTGTAGTCAATATGAGTAAAAAAGTACTTTTGGCATTTGCAATATTTAAAAAAGGATATATATCGAGTAAAACTCCCAAAGATGCATTATTTCAGGCATTATTAGTAATGTTTCATGTGTTGTGTAGGATTTATGTTTAAATAACTGTTATATTGAGTGTTACAGTATACAGTCATATTGAGTAAAACCTCATTTTTGTTTTTGCAAACTATAAAAAAAAACAACTGTGTCTAGTAAATCTAACATTTATTCAATATTACAGGCATTTTTAGACATTTTGCACGTTTGGATTAGGAGTTATGTTGGAATACATTTTTTTGTTTGTTTTTTTCGCATTATCTCAGGATTCTAAGAACATTATAGACATATTGAGTAAAAAACTACTTTTTGCATTCGCAAGATTTAAAAAAAGCATATGCTTAGAGTAAAACTCCCAAAGATGCATTATTTCAGGCATTATTAGCCATTTTTCATGTGTGGTGTAGGAGTTATGTTTGAATAACTGTCATATTGAGTGTTACAGTTTACAGTCATATTGAGTAAAACCTAGTTTTTGTATTTGTGATTCTTTCCAAAATACCCGATTGTGTTAAAACTCACATAAAATCAATATTACAGGCTTTTTTAGACAAATTTCAAGTTTGGTTTTGGAGTTATGATTATAAACCTTTCATATTTAGTATGATAGTTACACTGTTATATTGAATAAAAAAACTAACTTGTGTCTTTTCTAACCTTACAAAAGATCAATTTTCTAGTACAACTAACAAAAATACACATCTCTAGGCATTATCAGCTGTTTTTCATGCGTCGTTTGGAATTTATGTTTGAATACATTTTTATTGCTTTTTTTGCATTATCTCAGGATTCTAAGTACATTACTGTCAAAGTAAAACATTATATTTTGTATTTGCAAACCTTGCCAAATGTTTTTTTTTCAGGAAAACTCTCAAAGATGCATTTCTTCAGGCATTATTAGACATTTTGCATGTATGGTGTAGGAGTTATGTTTAAATAACTGCCATATTGAGTGTTACATTATACAGTCAAATTGAGTAAAACCTAAATTTTGTATTTGCAAACCATAGAAAAACAACTGTATCTAGTAAAACTCACACGTATTCAATATCATAGGCATTTTTAGACATTTTGTACGTTTGGATTAGGAGTTATGTTTTTATTGCTTTTTTCGCATTATCTCAGGAATCTAAGAACATTATAATCATGTTGAGTAAAACACTACTTTTCGCATTTGCAAAATTTAAAAAAGCTTATGCTTCGAGTAAAACTCCAAAAGATGCATTATATCAGGCATCATTAGCCATTTTTCATGTGTGGTGTAGGAACTATGTTTAAATAATTGTCATATTGAGTGTTACAGTATACAGTCATATTGAGTAAAACCTCATTTTTGTTTTTGCAAACTATAAAAAAAAACAACTGTGTCTAGTAAATCTAACATTTATTCAATATTACAGGCATTTTTAGACATTTTGCACGTTTGGATTAGGAGTTATGTTGGAATACATTTTTTTGTTTGTTTTTTTCGCATTATCTCAGGATTCTAAGAACATTATAGACATATTGAGTAAAAAACTACTTTTTGCATTCGCAAGATTTAAAAAAAGCATATGCTTAGAGTAAAA
Source organism: Nerophis ophidion (assembly GCF_033978795.1). Lineage (NCBI taxonomy): Eukaryota > Metazoa > Chordata > Actinopteri > Syngnathiformes > Syngnathidae > Nerophis > Nerophis ophidion. The sequence goes on from NC_084619.1 coordinate 44,958,571, forward strand.
CTCCCAAAGATGCATTATTTCAGGCATTATTAGCCATTTTTCATGTGTGGTGTAGGAGTTATGTTTGAATAACTGTCATATTGAGTGTTACAGTTTACAGTCATATTGAGTAAAACCTAGTTTTTGTATTTGTGATTCTTTCCAAAATACCCGATTGTGTTAAAACTCACATAAAATCAATATTACAGGCTTTTTTAGACAAATTTCAAGTTTGGTTTTGGAGTTATGATTATAAACCTTTCATATTTAGTATGATAGTTACACTGTTATATTGAATAAAAAAACTAACTTGTGTCTTTTCTAACCTTACAAAAGATCAATTTTCTAGTACAACTAACAAAAATACACATCTCTAGGCATTATCAGCTGTTTTTCATGCGTCGTTTGGAATTTATGTTTGAATACATTTTTATTGCTTTTTTTGCATTATCTCAGGATTCTAAGTACATTACTGTCAAAGTAAAACATTATATTTTGTATTTGCAAACCTTGCCAAATGTTTTTTTTTCAGGAAAACTCTCAAAGATGCATTTCTTCAGGCATTATTAGACATTTTGCATGTATGGTGTAGGAGTTATGTTTAAATAACTGCCATATTGAGTGTTACATTATACAGTCAAATTGAGTAAAACCTAAATTTTGTATTTGCAAACCATAGAAAAACAACTGTATCTAGTAAAACTCACACGTATTCAATATCATAGGCATTTTTAGACATTTTGTACGTTTGGATTAGGAGTTATGTTTTTATTGCTTTTTTCGCATTATCTCAGGAATCTAAGAACATTATAATCATGTTGAGTAAAACACTACTTTTCGCATTTGCAAAATTTAAAAAAGCTTATGCTTCGAGTAAAACTCCAAAAGATGCATTATATCAGGCATCATTAGCCATTTTTCATGTGTGGTGTAGGAACTATGTTTAAATAATTGTCATATTGAGTGTTACAGTATACAGTCATATTGACTAAAACCTCATTTTTGTATTTGCAAACCATAGAAAAACAACTGCATCTAGTAAAACTCACACGTATTCAATATCATAGGCATTTTTTGACATTTTGCACGTTTGGATTAGGAATTATGTTTGAATACATTTTTATTGTTTTTTTCGCTTTATCTCCGGATTCTAAGTACATTACTGTCAAATTGAGTAAAAATTGTTATTTAGTTTTTGCAAACCTTGCCAAATGTTTTTTTTTTCAGGCAAACTCCCAAAGATGCATTATTTCAGGCATTATCAGCTTTTTTTCATGTGTGGTGTAGGAGTTATATTTAAATAACTGTCATATTGAGTGTAACATTATACAGTCATATTGAGTAAAACCTCATTTTTGTATTTGCAAACCATAAAAAAATACTGTATCTAGTAAAACATTTTGAACGTTGGAATACCTTTTAATTGCTTTTTTCGCATTATCTCAGGATTCTAAGTACATTACTGTCAAATTAGTAGAAAAATACTTTTTGTTTTTGCCAACCTTACCAAATGTATTTTTTCCAGAAAAACTCTCAAAGATAATATTTCTTGAGGCATTTTTAGACACGTTGCATCTCTACTTTTGGAGTTATGTTTTAAAAACTGTCATTTTGAGTGTGACCAATATGAGGCCAGGAAAACCAAATTTTTGTATTTGTGAACCTCTCCAAAATACCTGATTCTGTTAAAAGTCACATAAATTCAATATTATAGGCTTTTTAGACAAATTTCAAGTTTGGTTTTGGAGTTATGATTATAAACCTTTTATATTTAGTATGACTGTTACACTGTTATATTGAATAGAAAAAACTAACTTGTGTCTTTGCAAACCTTACAAAAGATAATTTTTCTAGTACAACCAACAAAAATACATACCTCTAGGCATTATTAGCCATTTTGCATGTGCTTTTTAGAAGTTATGTTTGAATACATTTTTTTTACTTATGTCAGGATTGTAAGCCTTTGTAGTCATATTGAATAAAAAACTACTTTTTGCATTTGCAATATTTAAAAAAGCATATGTTTCGAGTAAAACTCCCAAAGATGCATTATTTCAGGCATTATTAGCCGTTTTTCATGTGTGGTGTTGGAGTTATGTTTAAATAACTGTCATATTGAGTGTTACAGTATACAGTCATATTGAGTAAAACCTCATTTTTGTTTTTGCAAACAATAAAAAACAACAACTCTGTCTAATAAAACTCACATGTATTCAATATCACAGGCATTTTTAGACATTTTGCACGTTTGGATTAGGAGTTATGTTTTTATTGCTTTTTTCGCATTATCTCAGGAATCTAAGAACATTATAGTCATGTTGAGTAAAAAACTACTTTTTGCTTTTGCAAAATTTAAAAAAGCTAATGCTTCGAGTACAACTCCAAAAGATGCATTATTTCAGGCATTATTAGCCATTTTTCATGTGTGGTGTAGGAACTATGTTTAAATAACTGTCATATTTAGTGTTACAGTATACAGTCATATTGACTAAGACCTCATTTTTGTATTTGCAAACCATAGAAAAACAACTGTATCTAGTAAAACTAACATGTGTTCCTTATCACAGGCATTTTTAGACATTTTGCACGTTTGGATTAGGAATTATGTTTGAATACATTTTTATTGTTTTTTTCGCTTTATCTCGGGATTCTAAGTACATTACTGTCAAATTAAGTAAAAAATTATATTTTGTTTTTGCAAACCTTGCCAAATGTTTCTTTTTTTCAGGAAAACTCTCAAAGATGCATTTCTTCAGGCATTATTAGACATTTTGCATGTGTGGTGTAGGAGTTATGTTTAAATAACTGTCAAATTGAGTGTTAAAGTATACAGTCATATTGAGTAAAACCAAATTTTTGTATTTGCAAACCATAAAAAAACAACTGCATCTAGTAAAACTCACATGGATTCAATATCGCAGGCATTTTTAGACATTTTGCACGTTTGGATTAGGAATTATGTTGGAGGACATTTCATTGCTTTTTTCGCATTAGCTCAGGATTCTCAGTACATTACTGTGAAATTGGGTAAAAAATTACTTTTTGTTTTTTCAAACCTTACCATATGTTTTTTTTCCAGTAAAACTCAAAATGATACATTTCTTCAGGCATTATTAGACATTTTGCCCGTGTATTGAGTAAAACCAAATGTTTGTATTTGCGAACCATAAAAAAACAACTGTGTCTAGTAAAACTCAAATGGATTCAATATCACATACATTTTTAGACATTTTGCACGTTTGGATTAGGAATTATGATGGAATACATTTGTATTGCTTTTTTTTTTACAATATCTCAGAATTGTATGTACATTCTTGTCAAATTGAGTAAAAACATACTTTTTACAAAATATAATTTTTCTAGTACCGCTAACAAAGATACATATCTCCAGGCATTATTAGTCATTTTGCATTTATTGTTTAGAAGGGATGTTTGAAAACATTTTTATTGCTTTTGTCACATTATCTAAAGATTCTAAGAACATTATTGTCATATTGAGTAAAAAACTACGTTTTGCATTTGCAAGATTTAAAAAAGCATATGTTTCGAGTAAAACTCCCAAAGGTGCATTTTTTCAGGCATTATTAGCCATTTTTCATGTGTGGTGTAGGAGTTATGTAAAAATAACTGTCATATTGTATACAGTCATATTGAGTAAAACCAAATTTTTGTATTAGCAAACAATAAAAAAACAACTGTATCCAGTAGAGATGCGCGGTTTACGGTCACAACCGTGGAGTCCGCGGATAAACAGCAGGTCGGGCGGGTGAATTGACGAAAAAATATATTTTAAATAGATTCGGGCAGGTGGCGGTTGAACCATTGGGAAATATATATACATAGTGAAATGTTATGTTGAAGAGTTTCATTTAACCTACTGACGTGTATATATAAATGGTTTATTTATATTGGTTAGTAACGTAAAGTGTTGCTCCTGGCTGTACTTGATGCTACAGTCTAGTGGTTAGGATTCAATGCGCTCACCGTCGCGATCCGGGTTTGATGCTCGGTGAAGGAAATCACTTTTTTTTAATCATGAATTGATTAGCGTGGACCCCGATTTAAACAAGTTGAAAAACTTATTGGGGTGTTACCATTTAGTGGTCAATTGTACGGGCCTCATATTGGTCACACTCAAAATGACGGTTTTTGAAAAAAAACTCCAAAAATATGCATGCAAAATGTCTAATAATGCCTGAAGAAATGCATCTTTGAGAGTTTTCCTGAAAAAACAAAATATAATTTTTTACTCAATTTGACAATGTTCTTAGAATCCTGAGATAAAGCGAAAAAAACAATAAAAATGTATTCCAACATAATTCCTAATCCAAACGTGCAAAATGTCTAAAAATGCCTGTGATATTGAATACATGTGAGTTTTACTAGATACAGTTGTTTTTATATGGTTTGCAAATACAAAAATGAGGTTTTAGTCAATATGACTGTATACTGTAACACTCAATATGACAGTTATTTAAACATAACTCCTACACCACACATGAAAAATGGCTAATAATGCCTGAAATAATGCATCTTTTGGAGTTTTACTCGAAGCATATGCTTTTTAAAATCTTGCAAATGCAAAAAGTTGTTTTTTATTCAATATGACTATAATAGTCTTAGAATCCTGAGATAATGCGAAAAAAGCAATAAAAATGTATTCCAACATAACTTCTAAACAACTTATGCAAATAGGCTAATAATGCCTAGAGATATGTATTTTTGTTAGTTGTACTAGAAAAATTATCTTTTGTAAGGATTGCAAAGACACAAGTTAGTTTTTTTATTCCATATAACAGTGTAACTGTCATACTAAATATGAAAGGTTTATAATCATAACTCCAAAACTAAACGTGAAATTTGTCTAAAAAAGCCTGTAAAAACCCTGTGGAATAAAAGTATTTTTCTGCAAAACTATTTGCATCGTTACTTTATTAAAGGTGGTTGAATTTAATAATTTGGTAAAAGTCTGTAAAATTACGATATTTTTCCGCAAAACGTTTCATGAAAATTTCTGTAAGTATGTTTTTGATTATTATTTGGTTTACAATGTTTTACTTAAATTTTATAGTTTTCGTTTGGCAGTCGTATCTGCCAGTAGATGACAGTTTTTTTTTACAGAATTTTTTTTACAGTGTAGAGACATTGATCTTTTTCAGTTTTACTAGAAAAAATATATTTTTTAAGGTTCTCAAACACACAAGGTACACTGTAAAAAAAAATCTGTAAAAAAAACTGTAATCTACTGGCAGCTATGTCTACCAAATGAAAACCATAAAATTAAAGTAAAACACTGTATACCAAATAATGAACTAAAACATATTTACAGAAATTTTCATTAAACGTTTTGCGGAAAAGTATAAACAAATTTCAGATTTTTACTAAATTGTTAAGATCAACCACCTTTAATAAAGTGACGATGCAAACAGCTCTGCTGGAAAATACCTTTTTTCTACAGAGTTTTTCCAATTAGTTACGATCAACCAACTTTAATGGAGTGACAATGATGGCAGTTCCACAGAAAAATACCATTATTTTACAGATTTTTTCTGAATTATTAAGTTCAGGGGTCTCAAACTCAGTGTACAGGGGGGCTACAGTGTGTAGAAACTATGTGAAGAGTGGATTAGCCTTCTTTGAATGGCTATACCGACCTGGCAACATACTTGAGATAAAAGGAAAAAAACAATAAAAATGTATTCCAACATAACTCCTAATCCAAACGTGCAAAATGTCTAAAAATGCCTGTGATAAGGAATACATGTTAGTTTTACTAGATACAGTTGTTTTTCTATGGTTTGCAAATACAAAATGTAGGTTTTACTCAATATGACTGTATACTGTAACACTCAATATGACAGTTATTTAAACATAACTCCTACACCACACATGAAAAATGGCTAATAATGCCTGAAATAATGGGAGTTTTACTCGAAACATATGCTTTTTTAAATCTTGCAAATGCAAAAAGTAGTTTTTTATTCAATATAACTATAATAGTCTTAGAATCCTGAGATAATGCGAAAAAAGCAATACAAATGTATTCCAACATAACTTCTAAACAACACATGCAAAATGGCATGTGTTGCCTAGAGATATGTATTTTTGTTAGTTGTACTAGAAAAATTATCTTGTGTAAGGTTTGCAAAGACACAAGTTAGTTTTTTTATTCAATATAAGAGTGTAACCGTCATACTAATATGAAAGGTTTATAATCATAACTCCAAAACTAAACGTGAAATTTGTCTAAAAAAGCATGTAATATTGAATTTATGTGAGTTTTACCAGAATCGGGTATTTTGGAAAGAATCACAAATACAAAAACTAGGTTTTACTCAATATGACTGTATACTGTAACGCCCAATATGACAGTATACAGTCATATTGAGTAAAACCTCATTTTTGTTTTTGCAAACTATAAAAAAAACAACTGTATCTAGTAAAACTAACATTTATTCAAAATCACAGGCATTTTTAGACATTTTACACGTTTGGATTAAAAGTTATGTTTGAATACCTTTTTTTTTTCTTCGCATTATCTCAGGATTCTAAGAACATTATAGTCATATTGAGTAAAAAACTACTTTTTGCATTTGCAAGATTTAAAAAAGCATATGCTTCGAGTAAAACTCCCAAAGATCCATTATTTCAGGCATTATTAGCCATTTTTCATGTGTGGTGTAGGAGTTATGTTTGAATACATTTTTATTGCTTTTTTTGCATTATCTCAGGATTCTAAGACTACTATAGTCATATTGAATAAAAAACTACTTTTTGCATTTGCAAGATATAAAAAACCATATGTTTCGAGTAACACTCCCATTATTTCAGGCATTATTAGCCATTTTTCATGTGTGGTGTAGGAGTTATGTTTAAATAACTGTCATATTGAGTGTTACAGTATACAGTCATTTTGAGTAAAACCTAAATTTTGTATTTGCAAACCATAGAAAAACAACTGTATCTAGTAAAACTCACATGTATTCAATATCATAGGCATTTTTAGACATTTTGCAAGTTTTGATTAGGAATTATGTTGGAATACATTTTTATTGTTTTTTTCGCTTTATCTCAGGAATCTAAGTACATTACTGTCAAATTGAGTAAAAAATTATATTTTGTTTTTGCAAACCTTGCCAAATGTTTTTTTTTTCAGGAAAACTCTCAAAGATGCATTTCTTTAGGCATTATTAGACATTTTGCATTGTGGTGTAAGAGTTATGTTTAAATAATCGTCATATTGAGTGTTACCGTATACAGTCATATTGAGTAAAACCTAAATGTTTTGTTTGCAAACCATAGAAAAACACAGGGAGTCTCCTGTAAAAATTGGCAAGTATGTTGCCAGGTCGGTATAGCCATTCAAAGAAGGTGAATCATCTCTTCACGTAGTTTCTACACACTGTAGCCCCCCTGTACACTGAGTTTGAGACCCCTGAACTTAATAATTCAGAAAAAATCTGTAAAATAATGGTATTTTTCTGTGGAACTGCCAGCATTGTCACAGTGTACCTTGTGTGTTTGAGAACCTTAAAAAATATATTTTTTCTAGTAAAACTGAAAAAGATCAATGTCTCTACACTGTAAAAAAAATTCTGTAAAAAAAACTGTCATCTACTGGCAGATACGACTGCCAAACGAAAACTATAAAATTTAAGTAAAACATTGTAAACCAAATAATAATCAAAAACATACTTACAGAAATTTTCATGAAACGTTTTGCGGAAAAATATCATAATTTTACAGACTTTTACCAAATTATTAAATTCAACCACCTTTAATAAAATAACGATGCAAATAGTTTTGCAGAAAAATACTTTTATTCCACAGGGTTTTTCCAAATTAATAAGATCAACCAACTTTAATGATGTGACAATGCTGGCAGTACCACAGAAAAATGCTATTATTTTACAGACTTTTTGAGTTGTTAAGATCAGGGGTTTCTAATTCAATTTAACTACATGAAAAGTGGATTCACCTTCTTTGAATGGCAATCTAGACTTAGCAACATGTTTGCCAATCCTCCCGAAATATAAAGAGACCTCTTGTGTATCTCGTAGAGTATTGTTTATTTATCAGTGTGACAATCATTTTAAGGTGATGCCTGTGACAACATTGCCTTCAACTTCCTTGACAATCTTGCTTTGTGCTCACTAATTCAGCAAACTAACAGCTTGCCTAAAGTATCCATCCATCCATTTTCTACCACTTATTCCCTTTTGGGGTCGCGGGGGGGCGCTGGCGCCTATCTCAGCTACAATCGGGCGGAAGGCGGGGTACACCCTGGACAAGTCGCCACCTCATCGCAGGGCCAAGACAGATAGACAGACAACATTCACACTCACATTCAAACACTAGGGCCAATTTTGTGTTGCCAATCAACCTATCCCCAGGTGCATGTCTTTGGAAGTGGGAGGAAGCCGGAGTACCCGGAGGGAACCCACGCATTCACGGGGAGAACATGCAAACTCCACACAGAAAGATCCCGAGCCTGGATTTGAACCCAGGACTGCAGGAACTTTGTATTGTGAGGCAGACGCACTAACCCCTCTGCTACCGTGAAGCCCTAAACAACAATTTTTAACATTGTTACAAATATGCGACACAATGCTAACCCACATCAAACAAGAATGACAAACACATTTTGGGAGAACATCTTCACCGTAACACAAAATAAACACAAAAGAACAAATACCCAGAATTCCATGCAGCGCTACTCTTCCGGGCTACACCCCCGCCACCACCCCACATCACCGCCCCCCTCCATGTGTTGGTTGAGGTGGGCGGGGTTTGGTGGCTGCGGGGGTGCAGCCCGGAAGAGTAGCGCTGCTTGGCATTCTGGGTATTTATTGTTTTGTGTTTATTTTGTGTTACGGTGAAGATGGTCTCGTGAAATGTGTTTGTCATTCTTGTTTGATGTGGGTTCACGGTGTGGCGCATATTTGTAACAGTGTTAAATATATTTGTATGGCCACCGTCAGTGTGACCTGTGTGGCTGTTGGCTGTAGATCAAGTATGTCTTGCACTCACCAACGTGTGTCATATTACAGAGAAAAATCTTAAATTGTTTGTACAAGCATAAACCTTTATATGACAGGCTACAAATATTTTTCAACAAAAATACACATACATATTAAAAAAAATAAGATATTCCTTTAAATTACATACAAAACTGGTAGATTGTTAATATGGACATGGACTTTTATATAACAAGTACATGTTAAATGGAAGTTAATTACTGTAATTTTACATGAATTTGAAAGTAATTTGAGAAAACAGAAAATGATATGTATTATTGATTTGGTATTTTTCTGTAATAAAAAAATAGTAATATACATAGTTTGTCAATACTGGCATATTACTTAAAATAACAGACAGTTTGTTTATTTACAGATAATGTCTTCAATTCTTCAGTTTTATAACCTATTTGAAAAAAAAAGAAAAATTACAGTAGAAATTTAGAGTAAATTAACCATAAAAATATGATTTTTTTTTACAGTGTAGGCATTATTAGCCAATTTGCATGTGTTGTTTAGAAGTTATGTTTGAATACATTTGTATTGCTTTTTTAGCATTATCTCAGGATTCTAAAAAAATGATTGTCATATTGAGTAAAAAACTAGTTTTTGCATTTGCAAGATTTACAAAAGCATATGTTTCCAGCAAAACTCCCAAAGATGCATTCTTTCAGGCATTATTAGCCATTGTTCATGTGTGGTGTAGGAATTATGTTTAAATAACTGTCATATTGAGTGTTACAGTATACAGTCATATTGAGTAAAACCAAATTTTTGTATTTGCAAACCATAAAAAAACAACTGCATCTAGTAAAACTCACATGGATTCAATATCGCAGGCATTTTTAGACATTTTGCACGTTTGGATTAGGAATTATGTTGGAGGACATTTCATTGCTTTTTTCGCATTAGCTCAGGATTCTCAGTACATTACTGTGAAATTGGGTAAAAAATTACTTTTTGTTTTTGCACATCTTACTATATGTTTTTTTTTTCCAGTAAAACTCAAAATGATACATTTCTTCAGGCATTATTAGACATTTTGCCCGTGTATTGAGTAAAACCAAATGTTTGTATTTGCGAACCATAAAAAAAACAACTGTGTCTAGTAAAACTCAAATGGATTCAATATCACAGGCATTTTTACACATTTTGCACGTTTGGATTAGGAATTATGCTGGAATACATTTGTATTGGTTTTTTCTTGCAATATCTCAGACTTGTATGTACATTCTTGTCAAATTGAGTAAAAACATACTTTTTACAAAATAAAATTTTTCTAGTACCGCGAACAAAGATACATATCTCTAGGCATTATTAGTCATTTTGCATTTGTTCTTTAGAAGGGATGTTTGAAAACATTTTTATTGCTTTTGTCACATTATCTCAAGATTCTAAGAACATTATTGTCATATTGAGTAAAAAACTACTTTTTGCATTTGCAAGATTTAAAAAAGCATATGTTTCGAGTAAAACTCCCAAAGATGCATTTTTTCAGGCATTATTAGCCATTTTTCATGTGTGGTGTAGGAGTTATGTAAAAATAACTGTCATATTGTATACAGTCATATTGAGTAAAACCAAATTTTTGTATTTGCAAACAATAAAAAAACAACTGTATCTAGTAGAGATGCGCGGTTTACGGTCACAACCGTGGAGTCCGCGGATAAACAGCAGGTTGGGCGGGTGACTTGACGAAAAAATATATTTTAAATAGATTCGGGCAGGTGGCGGTTGAACCATTGGGAAATATATATACATAGTTAAATGTTATGTTGAAGAGGTTCATTTAGCCTACTGACGTGTATATATAAATGGTTTATTTATATTGGTTAGTAACGTAAAGTGTTGTTCCTGGCTGTACTTGATGGTACAGTCTAGTGGTTAGGATTCAATGCGCTCACCGTCGCGATCCGGGTTTGATGCTCGGTCAAGGGAATCACTTTTTTTTACCATGAATTGATTAGCGTGGACCCCGACTTAAACAAGTTGAAAAACTTATTGGGGTGTTACCATTTAGTGGTCAATTGTACGGAATATGTACTGTACTTGGCAATCTATTAATAAAAGTATCAATCAAAACAATCCATACAACACGTCACAGACAACGTCACGCTAACATCATGTGACACTTCCTATGAAGGCTGCAGAAGCAAGGTAGCCCAAACTTGTCAGGTACAACACTTTATCTTACTAGCCTCTAAAAATCAACCAATGTTGTTACCCACATACGAAAAACGAGCAGCACCCTTTTAAACAGTATGTGGGCATACTTTTATTTTGAAGTGTCTCGTTTGGTCTGTGGACGGATATAAGGAAGCTACTTCCGGGTATGAGTACACATTTTTTTGATGCATTAGAAAGAAGAAAGAGAGCGGCTGATTGTAACAAAGACTAAAAAGTGTCACAGGGACTTTAAGCGTTTGGGATCTAAGAGCCAGAAGATCACAATTGCCTCCATCTTCTTCCGCTTATCAGAAGTGGGGTCGCGGGGGCAGCAGCCTAAGCAGGAAAGCCCAGCCTTCCCACTCCCAAGCCACTTCGTCTAGCTCCTACCCAGGGAATCCCGAAGCGTTGCCAGGCCAGCCGGGAGACAAAGTCTTCCCAGCGTGTCCTGGATCTTCCCCGTGGCCTCCTACCGGTTGGACATGCCCTAATCGCCTCCCTAGGGTGGGGTGTGGGTGGCATCCTGACCAGATGCCCGAACCACCTCATCTGGCTCCAACAGCCATACAAGTCACACTGACGGTGGCCATACAAACAAATTTTACACTGTTACAAATATGCGCCACACTGTGAACCCACATCAAACAAGAATGACAAACACATTTCGCGAGAACATCTTCACCGTAACACAAAATAAACACAAAATAACAAATACCCAGAATGCCATGCAGCGCTACTCGCCCGGGCTACACCGCCGCAACCACCAAACCCCGCCCACCTCAACCGACACATGGAGGGGGGCGGTGATGTGGGGTGGTGGCGGGGGTGTAGCCCGGAAGAGTAGCACTGCATGGAATTCTGGGTATTTGTTCTTTTGTGTTTATTTTGTGTTACGGTGAAGATGTTCTCCCAAAATGTGTTTGTCATTCTTGTTTGATGTGGGTTCACAATATGTGGTGCATATTTGTAACAATGTTAACATTTTTTGGACAGCCACCGTCAGTGTGAGCTATATAGCTGTTGATCAAGTATGTTATGGACAACCTATGACGAGCACAAAAGTCTAATAACAAAACACCACTTGCAGTACTGTCACAGCAGGCCTTAAAGATACTTGTCCAGTCGATATCGGATAGCCCTTCACTACGGTCACAGGGAGTCTCCTGTAAAGATTGGCAAGTATGTTGCCATGTCAGTATTGCCATTAAAGGAAGGTGAATTCACTTTTCACGTAGTTTCTACACACTATAGCCCCCCGGTAAACTGAGTTTGAGACTCTTGATCTTAATAATTCAGAAAAAATCTGTAAAATAATCATGTTTTTCTGTGGAACCGCCAGCATTGTCACTCCATTAAAGTTGGTTGATCGTAATTAATTGGAAAAACTCTGTAGAAAAAAGGTATTTTTCTGCAGAACTGTTTGCATTGTCACTTTATTAAAGGTGGTTGATCTTAACAATTTAGTAAAAATCTGAAAAATGTTCATATTTTTCCACAAAACGTTTAATGAAAATTTCTGTAAATATAATGTTTTAGATCATTATTTGGTATACAGTGTTTTACTTTAATTTTATGGTTTTCATTTGGTAGACATAGCTGCCAGTAGATTACAGTTTTTTTTACAGATTTTTTTTTACAGTGTACCTTGTGTGTTTGAGAACCTTAAAAAATATATTTTTTCTAGTAAAACTGACAAAGATAAATGTCTATACACACAAAAAAAAAAATTCTGTAAAACAAACTGTCATCTACTGGCAGATACGGCTGCCAAACGAAAACTATAAAATTTAAGTAAAACATTGCAAACCAAATAATAATCAAAAACATTATATTTACAGAAATTTTCATGAAACGTTTTGCGGAAAAATATCTTAATTTTACAGATTTTTACAATATTATTAAGGTCAACAACCTTTAATAAAGTATTGATGCAAACAGTTTTGCAGAAAAATACTTTTATTCTACAGAGTTTTTCCAAATTAATATGATCAACCAACTTTAATAAAGTGACAATGCTGGTATTTCCACAGAAAAATACCATTATTTTACACTCTTTCTGAATTGTTAAAATAGGGGGCCACTGGATGCTGAAACTACATGAAAAGTGGATTCAGCTTCTTTGAATGACCATCCAGACCTAGCAACATACTCCCAATTTTAACGAGAGGCTTCCTGTGACCCTCGCAATGGATTGTCCCTATATCGACCGGACAAACATTTTAATGTGGTTCTGTGACAGCACTGCCTTCAACTTCCTTGACAACCTTTTGTCGTGTTCGCTCATTCAGCAAACCAACAGCATGCCGAGGGGGCCGCACGCATGTTATGCGAGGATTTGTTGGTTGTACAATGTTGACTACAAGACGTACTTGATTAACAGCATTACAAATCACACTGACGGGAGCTGTACAAAAAAAATTAACACTGTTACAAATATGCGCCAATATTGTGAAACCACATCAAACAAGAATGACGAACACATTTCGGGAGAACATCTTTACCGTAACACAAAATAAACACAAAAGAACAAATACCCAGAATTCCATGCAGCGCTACTCTTCCGGGCTACACCCCTGCCACCACCCCACATCACGGTCCCCCTCCTTGCGTCAGTTGAGGCGGGCGGGGTTTGGTGGTTGCGGGGGTGTAGCCCGGAAGAGTAGCGCTGCATGGCATTCTGGGTATTTGTTCTTTTGTGTTTATTTTGTGTTACGGTGAAGATGTTCTCCCGAAATGTGTTTGTCATTCTTGTTTGATGAGGGTTCACAGTGTGGCGCATATTTGTAACAGTGTGAAATTTGTTTGTACGGCCACCGTCAGTGTGACCTGTGTGGCTGTTGGCTGTTGATCAAGTATGTCTTGCACTCACCAGCGTGTGCCATATTACAGAGAAAAATGTTAAATTGTTAGTAAAAGCATAAACCTTTATATACCAGGCTTCAAATATGTTTAGCCTGACGGTACCTGTCTGCTGCCTCCGGAGGATTGTCATACTAAATGTGAAAGGTTTATAATAATAACTCCAAAACCAAACATGAAATTTGTCTTAAAAAGCCTTAATGTTGAATGTATGTGAGTTTTACCTGAATCAGGTATTTTGGAAAGAATCACAAATACAAAGCTTAGGTTTTACTGGCCTCATATTGGTCACACTCAAAATTACAGTTTTTAAAACATAACTCCAAAAATACACATGTATAATGTCTAATAATAACTGTAGAAATGCATCTTTGAGAGTTTTCCTGAAAAAAAATAATTTGGTAAGGTTTGCAAAAACAAAATTTAATTTTTTACTCAATTTGACATTTGTATTGCGAAAAAAGCAATACAAATGTATTCCAACATAATTCCTAATCCAAACGTGCAAAATGTCTAAAAATGCCTGTGATATTGAATACATGTGAGTTTTACTAGATACAGTTGTTTTTCTATGGTTTGTAAATACAAAAATGAGGTTTTACTCAATATGACTGTATACTGTAACACTCAATATGACAGTTATTTAAACATAACTCCTACACCACACATGAAAAATGGCTAATAATGCCTGAAATAATGCATCTTTGGGAGTTTTACTCGAAACATATGCTTTTTTAAATCTTGCAGATGCAAAAAGTAGTTTTTTATTCAATATGACTATAATAGTCTTAGAATCCTGAGATAATGCAAAAAAAGCAAAAAAATGTATTCAAACATAACTTCAAAACAACACATGAAAAATGGCTAATAATGCCTAGGGATGTGTATTTTTGTTAGTCGTACTAGAAAAATAATCTTTTGTAGGTTTTGCAAAGACACAAGTTAGTTTTTTTATTCAATATAACAGTGTAACTGTCATATTAAATATGAAAGGTTTATAATCATAACTCCAAAATCAAACTTGAAATTTGTCTAAAAAAGCCTGTAATGTTGAATTTATGTGGGTTTTAGCAGACTCGGGTATTTTGGAAATGTTCACAAATACAACAATTAGGTTTTGCTGGCCTCATATTGGTCACACGCAAAATGACAGTTTTTGAAACATAACTCAAAAAGTAGAAATGCAAAATGTCTAATAATGCTTGAAGAAATGTATCTTAGACAGCTTTACTGGAAAAAAAAACATTTGGTAAGATTTGCGAAAACAAAAAGTATTTTTTTACTAAATTTGACAGTAATGTACTTATAATCCTGAGATAATGCGAAAAAAGCAATAAAAATGTATTCCAACATAATTCCTAATCCAAACGTGCAAAATGTCTAAAAATGCCTGTGATATTAAATACATATGAGTTTTACTAGATACAGTTGTTTTTCTATTGTTTGCAAATACAAAAATGAGGTTTTACTCAATATAACTGTATACTGTAACACTCAATATGACAGTTATTTAAACATAACTCCTACACCACACATGAAAAATGGCTAATAATGCCTGAAATAATGCATCTTTTGGATTTTTACTCGAAATATATGCTTTTTTAAATCTTGCAAATGCAAAAAGTAGTTTTTTACTCAATATGAATATAATGTTCTTAGAATCCTGAGATAATAAGAAAAAAGCAATGAAAATGTATTCCAATATGATTCCTAATCCAAACGTGCAAAATGTCTAAAAATGCCTGTGATATTGAAATAATGTTAGTTTTACTAGATACAGTTGTTTTTCTATGGTTTGCAAATACAAAATTTAGGTTCTACTCAATATGTAACACTGTAACACTTAATATGCCAGTTATTTAAACATAACTCCTACACCACACATGAAAAATAGCTAATAATGCCTGAAATAATGCATCTTTGGGAGTTTTACTCGAAACATATGCTTTTTTAAATCTTTCAAATGAGTAAAGGCGTTTTTTACTTAATATGACAATAATGTTCTTACAATCCTGACATAATGCGAAAAAAGTAATAAAATTGTATTCAAACATAACTTCTAAACAGCACATGAAAAATTGCTGATAATGCCTAGAGATGTGTATTTTTGTTAGTTGTACTAGAAAAATAATCTTTTGTAAGGTTTGCAAAGACACAAGTTAGTTTTTTTTATTCAATATAACAGTGTAACTGTCATATTAATTATGAAAGGTTTATAATCATAACTCCAAAACCAAACTTGAAATTTGTCTAAAAAATCCTGTAATATTGAATTCATGTGAGTTTTAACAGAATCAGGTATTTTGGAAAGGTTCACAAATACAACAATTAGGTTTTACTGGCCTCATATTGGTCACACTCAAAATGACCGTTTTTGAAACATAACTCCAAAAGTAGAAATGCTAAATGTCTAATAATGCCTGAAGATATGTATCTTTGAGAGTTTTAATGGAAAAAAACCCATTTGGTAATGTTTGCAAAAACAGAAAGTATTTTTTTTACTAAATTTGACTGTAATGTACTTATAATCCTGAGATAATGCGAAAAAAGCAATAAAAATATATTCCAACATAATTCCTAATCCAAACGTGCAAAATGTCTAAAAAGGCCTGTGATATTAAATACATATGAGTTTTACTAGATACAGTTGTTTTTCTATTGTTTGCAAATACAAAAATGAGGTTTTACTCAATATAACTGTATACTAACACTCAATATGACAGTTATTTAAACATAACTCCTACACCACACATGAAAAATGGCTAATAATGCCTGAAATAATGCATCTTTTGGATTTTTACTCGAAATATATGCTTTTTTAAATCTTGCAAATGCAAAAAGTAGTTTTTTACTTAATATGACTATAATGTTCTTGGAATCCTGAGATAATGTGAAAAAAGCAATAAAAATGTATTCAAACATAACTTCTAAACAACACATGAAAAATGGCTAATAATGCGTAGAGATGTGTAATTTTGTTAGTTGTACTAGAAAAATTATCTTTTGTAAGGTTAGCAAAGACAAAAGTTGTTTTTTTATGCAATATAACAGTGTAACTGTCATATTAAATATGAAAGGTTTATAATCATAACTCCAAAACCAAACTTGAAATGTGTTTAAAAAGCCTATAATATTGAATTTATGTGAGTTTTAACAGAATCAGGTATTTTGGAGAGGTTCACAAATACAAAAATTTGGTTTTCCTGGCCTCATATTGGTCACATTCAAAATGACAGTTTTTGAAACATAACTCCAAAAGTAGAAATGCAACGTGTCTAAAAATGCCTGAAGAAATGTATCTTTGAGAGTTTTTCTGGAAAAAATACATTTGGTAAGGTTGGCGAAAACAAAAAGTATTTTTCTACTAATTTGACAGTAATGTACTTAGAATCCTGAGATAATGCGACAAAAGCAATTAAAGGGTATTCCAACATAATTCCTAATTCAAACGTTCAAAATGTTTTACTAGATGCAGTATTTTTTTATGGTTTGCAAATACAAAAATGAGGTTTTACTCAGTATGACTGTATAATGTAACACTCAATATGACAGTCATTTAAACATAACTCCTACAGCACACATGAAAGATGGCTAATAATGCCTGAAATAATGCATTTTTGGGAGTTTTCCTGAAAAAAAAAAAACATTTGGCAAGGTTTGCAAAAACTAAATAAAAAATTTTACTCAATTTGACAGTAATGTATTTAGAATCCGGAGACAAAGCGAAAAAAACAATAAAAATGTATTCAAATATAATTCCTAATCCAAACGTGCAAAATGTCTAAAAATGCCTATGATATTGAATACGTGTGAGTTTTACTAGATGCAGTTGTTTTTCTATGGTTTGCAAATACAAAAATGAGGTTTTAGTCAATATGACTGTATACTGTAACACTCAATATGACAATTATTTAAACATAGTTCCTACACCACACATGAAAAATGGCTAATAATGCCTGATATAATGCATCTTTTGGAGTTTTACTCGAAACATAAGCTTTTTTAAATTTTGCAAATGCGAAAAGTAGTTTTTTACTCAACATGATTATAATGTTCTTAGATTCCTGAGATACTGCGAAAAAAGCAATAAAAATATAACTCCTAATCCAAACGTGCAAAATATCTAAAAATGCCTATGATATTGAATACGTGTGAGTTTTACTAGATACAGTTGTTTTTCTAAGGTTTGCGAATACAAAATTTAGGTTTTACTCAATTTGACTGTATACTGTAACACTCAATATGACAGTTATTTAAACATAACTTCTACACCATAGATGAAAAAAACAATTAAAATATATTCAAACATAATTCCTAATCCAAACGTGCAAAATCTCTAAAATGCCTATGATATTGAATACGTGTGAGTTTTACTAGATGCAGTTGTTTTTCTATTGTTTGCAAATACAAAAATGAGGTTATTCTCAATATGACTGTATACTGTAACACTCAATATGACAGTTATTTAGTTCCTACACCACACATGAAAAATGGCTAATAATGCCTGAAATAATGCATCTTTTGGAGTTTTACTCTAAGCATTAGCTTTTTTAAATTTTGCAAATGCAAAAAGTAGTTTTTTACTCAACATGACTATAATGTTCTTAGATTCCTGAGATACTGCGAAAAAAGCAATAAAAACATAACTCCTAATCCAAACGTGCAAAATGTCTAAAAATGCCTGTGATATTGAATATATGTGAGTTTTACTAGACACAGTTGTTGTTTTTAATTGTTTGCAAAAACAAAAATTAGGTTTTACTCAATATGAGTGTATACTGTAACACTCAATATGACAGTTATTTAAACATAACTCCAACACCACACATGAAAAACGGCTTATAATGCCTGAAATAATGCATCTTTGGGAGTTTTACTCGAAACATATGCTTTTTTAAATATTGCAAATGCAAAAAGTAGTTTTTTACTCAATATGACTACAAAGGCTTACAATCCTGACATAAGTAAAAAAAATGTATTCAAACATAACTTCTAAAAAGCACATGCAAAATGGCTGATAATGCCTAGAGATATGTATTTTTGTTAGTTGTACTAGAAAAAAAAATGTTTTGTAAGGTTTGCAAAGACACAAGTTAGTTTTTTGATTCAATTGAACAGTGTAACAGTCATACTAAATATAAAAGGTTTATAATCATAACTCCAAAACCAAACTTGAAATGTGTCTAAAAAGCCCATAATATTGAATTTATGTGAGTTTTAACAGAATGCGGTATTTTGGGGAGGTTCACAAATACAAAAATTTGGTTTTCCTGGCCTCATAGGTCACACTCAAAATGACAGTTTTTGAAACATAACTCCAAAAGTAGAAATGCAACGTGTCTAAAAATGCTTGAAGAAATGTATCTTTGAGAGTTTTTCTGGAAAAAAAAACATTTGGTAAGGTTGGCGAAAACAAAAAGCATTTTTCTACTAATTTGAGAGTAATGTACTTAGAATCCTGAGATAATGCTAAAAAAGCAATTAAAAGGTATTCCAACATAATTCCTAATTCAAACGTTAAAAATGTTTAAAAATGCCTGTGACATTGAATAAATGTGAGTTTTACTAAATATAGGTTTTTTTTATGGTTTGCAAAGACAAAAATGAGGTTTTACTCAATATGACTGTATAATGTAACACTCAATATGACAGTTGTTTAAACATAACTCCTACACCACACATGAAAAATGTCTAATAATGCCTGAAATAATGCATCTTTGGGAGTTTTACTCAAAGCATAAGCTTTTTTAAATTTTGAAAATGCAAAAAGTAGTTTTTTACTCAACATGACTATAAAGTTCTTAGATTCCTAAAATAATGCGAAAAAAGCAATAAAATAATAATTCCTAATCCAAACGTGCAAAATGTCTAAAAATGCCTTTGATATTGAATACGTGTGAGTTTTACTAGATACAGTTGTTTTTCTATGGTTTGCAAATAAAAAATTTAGATTTTACTCAATGTGACTGTATACTGTAACACTCAATATGACAGTTATTTAAACATAACTCCTACAACACACATGGAAAATGTCTAATAATGCCTGAAGAAATGCATCTTTGAGAGTTTTCCTGGAAAAAAAACATTTGGCAAGGTTTGCAATAACAAAATATAACTTTTTACTCAATTTGACAGTAATGTACTTAGAATCCTGAGATAATGCAAAAAAAAGCAATAAAAATGTATTCAAACATAACTTCTAAACAACACATTAAAAATGGCTAATAATGCGTAGAGATGTGTAATTGTGTTAGTTGTACTAGAAAAATGATCTTTTGTAAGGTTAGCAAAGACAAAAGTTGTTTTTTTATGCAATATAACAGTGTAACTGTCATATTCAATAAGAAAGGTTTATAATCATAACCCCAAAACCAAACTTGAAATTTGTCTAAAAAAGCCTGTAATATTGAATTTATGTGAGTTTTACCAGAAACTGGTATTTTGGAAAGAATCACAAATACAAACATTGGGTTTTACTGGCCTCATATTGGTCACTAATAATGCCTGAAGAAATGCATCTTTGAGAGTTTTCCTGAAGAAAAAAACATTTGGCAAGGTTTGCAAAAACAAAATGCATTTTTTTTTACTCAAGTTGACAGTAATATACTTAGAATCCTGAGATAAAGCAGGAAAAAAAACAATAAAAATGTATTCAAACATAATTCCTAATCCAAACGTGCAAAATGTCTAAAAATGCCTATGATATTGAATACGTGCGAGTTTTACTAGATGCAGTTGTTTTTCTATGGTTTGCAAATACAAAAATGAGATTTTAGTCAATATGACAGTATACTGTAACACTCAATATGACAGTTATTTAAACATAGTTCCTACATCACATTTTGCACGTTTGGATTAGGAATTATGATGGAATACATTTGTATTGCTTTTTTTTTGCAATATCTCAGAATTGTATGTACATTCTTGTCAAATTGAGTAAAAACATACTTTTTACAAAATGTTATTTTTCTAGTACCGCTAACAAAGATACATATCTCCAGGCATTATTAGTCATTTTGCATTTGTTGTTTAGAAGGGATGTTTGAAAACATTTTTATTGCTTTTGTCACATTATCTCAAGATTCTAAGAACATTATCGTCATATTGAGTAAAAAACTACTTTTTGCATTTGCAAGATTTAAAAAAGCATATGTTTCGAGTAAAACTCCCAAAGGTGCATTTTTTCAGGCATTATTAGCCATTTTTCATGTGTGGTGTAAGAGTTATGTAAAAATAACTGTCATATTGTATACAGTCATATTGAGTAAAACCAAATCTTTGTCTTTGCAAACAATAAAAAAACAACTGTATCTAGTAGAGATGCGCGGTTTACGGTCACAACCGTGGAGTCCGCGGATAAACAGCAGGTCGGGCGGGTGAATTGACGAAAAAATATATTTTAAATAGATTCGGGCAGGTGGCGGTTGAACCATTGGGAAATATATATACATAGTGAAATGTTATGTTGAAGAGTTTCATTTAGCCTACTGACGTGTATATATAAATGGTTTATTTATATTGGTTAGTAACGTAAAGTGTTGTTCCTGGCTGTACTTGATGGTACAGTCTAGTGGTTAGGATTCAATGCGCTCACCGTTGCGATCCGGGTTTGATGCTCAGTGAAGGAAATCACTTTTTTTTAACCATGAATTGATTAGCGTGGACCCCGACTTAAACAAGTTGAAAAACTTATTGGGGTGTTACCATTTAGTGGTCAATTGTACGGGCCTCATATTGGTCACACTCAAAATGACGGTTTTTGAAACAAAACTCCAAAAATATGCATGCACAATGTCTAATAATGCCTGAAAAAATGCATCTTTGAGAGTTTTCCTGAAAAAAAAAAATATAATTTTTTACTCAATTTGACAATGTTCTTAGAATCCTGAGATAAAGCGAAAAAAAACAATAAAAATGTATTCCAACATAATTCCTAATCCAAACGTGCAAAATGTCTAAAAATGCCTATGATATTGAATACATGTGAGTTTTACTAGATACAGTTGTTTTTCTATGGTTTGCAAATACAAAAATGAGGTTTTAGTCAATATGACTGTATACTGTAACACTCAATATATCAGTTATTTAAACATAAATCCTACACAACACATGAAAAATGGCTAATAGTGCCTGAAATAATGCATCTTTGGGAGTTTTACTGGAAGCAAATGCTTTTTTAAATTTTGCATATGCAAAAAGTAGTTTTTTACTCAACATGATTATAATGTTCTTAAAATCCTGAGATAATGCGAAAAAAGCAAAAAAAAATGTATTCCAACATAATTCCTAATCCAATAGTGCAAAATGTCTAGAAATGCCTGTGATATTGAATAATTGTTAGTTTTACTAGTTACAGTTGTTTTTTTATGGTTTGCAAATACAAAATTTAGGTTTTACTCAATATGACTGTATACTGTAACACTAAATATGAAACATTACTCCTACACTACACATTCAAAATGGCTAATAATGCTTGAAATAATGCATCTTTGGGAGTTTTACTCGAAACATATGCTTATTTAAATATTGCAAATGCAAAAAGTAGTTTTTTACTCAATTTGACAGTAATGTACTTGGAATCCTGAGATAAAGCGAAAACAAAAAATGTAAATGTATTCCATCATAATTCCTAATCCAAACGTGCAAAATGTCTAAAAATGTCTGTGATATTGAATTAATGTTTGTTTTACTAGATACAGTTCTATGGCTTGCAAATACAAAATTTAGGTTTTACTCAATATGACTGTATACTTTAACACTCAATTTGACAGTTATTTAAACATAACTCCTACACCACACATGCAAAATGTCTAATAATGCCTGAAGAAATGCATCTTTGAGAGTTTTCCTGAAAAAAAGAAACATTTGGCAAGGTTTGCAAAAACAAAATATAATTTTTTACTTAATTTGACAGTAATGTACTTAGAATCCCGAGATAAAGCGAAAAAAACAATAAAAATGTATTCAAACATAATTCCTAATCCAAACGTGCAAAATGTCTAAAAATGCCTGTGATAAGGAACACATGTTAGTTTTACTAGATACAGTTGTTTTTCTATGGTTTGCAAATACAAAAATGAGGTCTTAGTCAATATGACTGTATACTGTAACACTCAATATGACAGTTATTTAAACATAGTTCCTACACCACACATGAAAAATGGCTAATAATGCCTGAAATAATGCATCTTTTGGAGTTGTACTCGAAGCATTAGCTTTTTTAAATTTTGCAAAAGCAAAAAGTAGTTTTTTACTCAACATGACTATAATGTTCTTAGATTCCTGAGATAATGCGAAAAAAGCAATAAAAACATAACTCCTAATCCAAACGTGCAAAATGTCTAAAAATGCCTGTGATATTGAATACATGAGAGTTTTATTGGACAGAGTTGTTGTTTTTTATTGTTTGCAAAAACAAAAATGAGGTTTTACTCAATATGACTGTATACTGTAACATTCAATATGACAGTTATTTAAACATAACTCCAACACCACACATGAAAAACGGCTAATAATGCCTGAAATAATGCATCTTTGGGAGTTTTACTCGAAACATATGCTTTTTTAAATATTGCAAATGCAAAAAGTAGTTTTTTATTCAATATGACTACAAAGGCTTACAATCCTGACATAAGTAAAAAAAAATGTATTCAAACATAACTTCTAAAAAGCACATGCAAAATGGCTAATAATGCCTACAGGTATGTATTTTTGTTGGTTGTACTAGAAAAATTATCTTTTGTAAGGTTTGCAAAGACACAAGTTAGTTTTTTGATTCAATATAACAGTGTAACAGTCATACTAAATATAAAAGGTTTATAATCATAACTCCAAAACCAAACTTGAAATTTGTCTAAAAAGCCTATAATATTGAATTTATGTGAGTTTTAACAGAATCAGGTATTTTGGAGAGGTTCACAAATACAAAAATTTGGTTTTCCTGGCCTCATATTGGTCACACTCAAAATGACAGTTTTTGAAACATAACTCCAAAAGTAGAGATGCAACGTGTCTAAAAATGCCTCAAGAAATATTATCTTTGAGAGTTTTTCTGGAAAAAATACATTTGGTAAGGTTGGCAAAAACAAAAAGTATTTTTCTACTAATTTGACAGTAATGTACTTAGAATCCTGAGATAATGCGAAAAAAGCAATTAAAAGGTATTCCAACGTTCAAAATGTTTTACTAGATACAGTATTTTTTTATGGTTTGCAAATACAAAAATGAGGTTTTACTCAATATGACTGTATAATGTTACACTCAATATGACAGTTATTTAAATATAACTCCTACACCACACATGAAAAAAAGCTGATAATGCCTGAAATAATGCATCTTTGGGAGTTTGCCTGAAAAAAAAAACATTTGGCAAGGTTTGCAAAAACTAAATAACAATTTTTACTCAATTTGACAGTAATGTACTTAGAATCCGGAGATAAAGCGAAAAAAACAATAAAAATGTATTCAAACATAATTCCTAATCCAAACGTGCAAAATGTCAAAAAATGCCTATGATATTGAATACGTGTGAGTTTTACTAGATGCAGTTGTTTTTCTATGGTTTGCAAATACAAAAATGAGGTTTTAGTCAATATGACTGTATACTGTAACACTCAATATGACAATTATTTAAACATAGTTCCTACACCACACATGAAAAATGGCTAATGGTGCCTGATATAATGCATCTTTTGGAGTTTTACTCGAAGCATAAGCTTTTTTAAATTTTGCAAATGCGAAAAGTAGTGTTTTACTCAACATGATTATAATGTTCTTAGATTCCTGAGATAATGCGAAAAAAGCAATAAAAACATAACTCCTAATCCAAACGTGCAAAATGTCTAAAAATGCCTATGATATTGAATACGTGTGAGTTTTACTAGATACAGTTGTTTTTCTATGGTTTGCAAAAACAAAATTTAGGTTTTACTCAATTTGACTGTATAATGTAACACTCAATATGGCAGTTATTTAAACATAACTCCTACACCATACATGCAAAATGTCTAATAATGCCTGAAGAAATGCATCTTTGAGAGTTTTCCTGAAAAAAAAACATTTGGCAAGGTTTGCAAATACAAAATATAATGTTTTACTTTGACAGTAATGTACTTAGAATCCTGAGATAATGCAAAAAAAGCAATAAAAATGTATTCAAACATAAATTCCAAACGACGCATGAAAAACAGCTGATAATGCCTAGAGATGTGTATTTTTGTTAGTTGTACTAGAAAATTGATCTTTTGTAAGGTTAGAAAAGACACAAGTTAGTTTTTTTATTCAATATAACAGTGTAACTATCATACTAAATATGAAAGGTTTATAATCATAACTCCAAAACCAAACTTGAAATTTGTCTAAAAAAGCCTGTAATATTGATTTTATGTGAGTTTTAACAGAATCGGGTATTTTGGAAAGAATCACAAATACAAAAACTAGGTTTTACTCAATATGACTGTAAACTGTAAAACTCAATATGACAGTTATTCAAACATAACTCCTACACCACACATGAAAAATGGCTAATAATGCCTGAAATAATGCATCTTTGGGAGTTTTACTCTAAGTATATGCTTTTTTTAAATCTTGCGAATGCAAAAAGTAGTTTTTTACTCAATATGTCTATAATGTTCTTAGAATCCTGAGATAATGCGAAAAAAACAAACAAAAAAATGTATTCCAACATAACTCCTAATCCAAACGTGCAAAATGTCTAAAAATGCCTGTAATATTGAATAAATGTTAGATTTACTAGACACAGTTGTTTTTTTTTATAGTTTGCAAAAACAAAAATGAGGTTTTACTCAATATGACTGTATACTGTAACACTCAATATAACAGTTATTTAAACATAAATCCTACACAACACATGAAGCATTACTAATAATGCCTGAAATAATGCATCTTTGGGAGTTTTACTCGATATATATCCTTTTTTAAATATTGCAAATGCCAAAAGTACTTTTTTACTCATATTGACTACAAAGTCTTACAATCCTGACATCATGCGAAAAAAGTAATAAAAATGCATTCAAACATAACTTCTAAAAACCACATGTAAAAGGGCTGATAATGCCTAGAGATGTGTATTTTTGGTAGTTCTGAAAAAGTAGAAATGCAACATGTCTAAAAATGCCTGAAGAAATGTATCTTTGAGAGTTTTTCTGGAAAAAAAAACATTTGGTAAGGTTGGCGAAAACAAAAAGTATTTTTCTACTAATTTGACAGTAATGTACTTGGAATCCTGAGATAAAGCGAAAACAAAAAATGTAAATGTATTCCATCATAATTCCTAATTCAAACGTTCAAAATGTCTAAAAATGCCTGTGATATTGAATACATGCGAGTTTTACTGGATACGTTTTTTTTTTATGGTTTGCAAATACAAAAATGAGGTTTTACTCAATATGACCGTATAATTTAACACTCAATATGACAGTTACTTAAACATAACCCCTACACCACACATAAAAAAATGCTAATAATGTCTGAAATAATGCATCTTTGGGAGTTTTACTCGAAGCATAAGCTTTTTTAAATTTTGCAAATGCGAAAAGTTGTCTTTTACTCAACATGACTATAATGTTCTTAGATTCCTGAGATACTGCGAAAAAAGCAATAAAAACATAACTCCTAATCCAAACGTGCAAAATGTCCAAAAATACCTGTGATATTGAATACATGTGAGTTTTACTAGACACAGTTGTTTTTTTTTATAGTTTGCAAAAACAAAAATGAGGTTTTACTCAATATGACTGTATACTGTAACACTCAATATGACAGTTATTTAAACATAACTCCAACACCACACATGAAAAACGGCTAATAATGCCTGAAATAATGCATCTTTGGGAGTTTTACTCGAAACATATGCTTTTTTAAATATTGCAAATGCAAAAAGTCGTTTTTTACTCAATATGACTACAAAGGCTTACAATCCTGACATAATGCAAAAAACGTAAAAAAAATGTATTCAAACATAACTTCTAAAAAACACATGCAAAATGGCTAATAATGCGTAAAGATATGTATTTTTGTTAGTTGTACTAGAAAAATGATTTTTTGTAAGGTTTGCAAAGACACAAGTTAGTTTTTTTATTCAATATAACAGTGTAACAGTCATACTAAATATGAAAGGTTTATAATCATAACCCCAAAACCAAACTTGAAATTTGTCTAAAAAGGCTATAATATTGAATTTATGTGAGTTTTAACAGAATCAGGTATTTTGGAGAGGTTCACAAATACAAAAATTAGGTTTTCCCTGGCCTCATATTGGTCACACTCAAAATGACCGTTTTTGAAACATAACTCCAAAAGTAGAAATGCAACATGTCTAAAAATGCCTGAAGAAATGTATCTTTGAGAGTTTTTCTGGAAAAAAAAAAACATTTGGTAAGAGTTGGCGAAAACAAAAAGTATTTTTCTACTAATTTGACAGTAATGTACTTAGAATCCTGAGATAATGCAAAAAAAGCAATTAAAAGGTATTCCAACATAATTCCTAATTCAAACGTTCAAAATGTCTAAAAATGCCTGTGATATTGAATAAATGTGAGTTTTACTAGATATAGGTTTTTTTAATGGTTTGCAAATACAAAAATGAGGTTTTACTCAATATGACTGTATAATGTAATACTCAATATGACAGTTATTTAAACATAACTCATACACCACACATGAAAAATGTCTAATAATGCCTGAAATAATGCATCTTTGGGAGTTTTACTCAAAGCATAAGCTTTTTTTTGATTTTGCAAATGCAAAAAGTTGTTTTTTACTCAACATGACTATAATGCTCTTAGATTCCTGAGATAATGCAAAAAAAGCAATTAAAATGTATTCAACAAAACTCCCTAATCCAAACGTGCAAAATGTCCTAAAATGCCTGTGATATTGAATTAAATGTTAGTTTTACTAGATACAGTTGTTTTTCTATGGTTTGCAAATATAAAATTTAGGTTTTACTCAATGTGACTGTATACTGTAACACTCAATATGACAGTTATTTAAACATAACTCCTACACCACACATGCAAAATGTCTAATAATGCCTGAAGAAATGCATCTTTGAGAGTTTTCCTGAAAAAAAAAAAACATTTGGCAAGGTTTGCAAAAAACCAAAAAATAATGTTTTACTCAATTTGACAGTAATGTACTGCAGAATCCTGAGATAATGCGAAAAAAGCAATAAAATTGTATTCAAACATAACTTCCAAACAACGCATGAAAAATGGCTGATAATGCCTAGACATGTGTATTTTTGTTAGTTGTACTAGAAAATGTATCTTTTTTTAAGGTTAGCAAAGACACAAAGTTAGTTCTTTTACTTCAATATAACAGTGTAACTATCATACTAAATATTAAAGTTTTATAATCATAACTCCAAAACCAAACTTGAAATTTGTCTTAAAAAAGCCTGTAATATTGAATTTATGTGAGTTTTAAAAGAATCAGGTATTTTGGAGAGGTTCACAAATACAACAATTATGTTTTCCTGGCCTCATATTGGTCACACTCAAAATGACAGTTTTTTGAAACATAACTCCAAAAGTAGAAATGCAACATGTCTAAAAATGCCTGAAGAAATGTATCTTTGAGAGTTTTTCTAGAAAAAAAAACTATTTGGTTAGGTTGGCGAAAACAAAAAGTATTTTTTTAGTAGTTACATTATACAATATGACTGTATATAATGTAACACTCAATTTGACAGTTATTTAAACAATAACTCCTACACCACACATGCAAAATGTCTAATAATGCCGGAAGAAATGCCATCTTTGAGAGTTTTCCTGAAAAAAAAAAAAAACATTTGGGAAGGTTTGCAAAAACAAAATATTTTTTTTTTTTTTTCTCAATTTGACGGTAATGTACTTAGAATCCGGAGATAAAGCCAAAAAAAACAATAAAAATGTATTCAAACATAATTCTTAATCCAAAACGTGCAAAATGTCTAAAAATGCCTATGATATGGAATTACGTGTGAGTTTTACTAGATGCAGTTGTTTTTCTATGGTTTGCAAATACAAAAAGGAGATTTTAGTCAATATGACTGTATACTGTAACACTCAATATGACAGTTTTTTAAACATAGTTCCTACACGCACACATTAAAAATGGCTAATAGTGCCTGAAATAATGCATCTTTTGGAGTTTTACTCGAAGCAAAAGCTTTTTTAAATTTTGCAAATGCAAAAAGTATTTTTTTACTCAACATGACTATAAAGTTCTTAGATTCCTAAGATAATGCGAAAAAAGCCAATAAAATCATAACTCCTAATCCAAACGTGCAAAATGTCTAAAAATACCATTTGATATTGAATACGTGTGAGTTTTACTAGATACAGTTGTTTTTCTATGGTTTGCAAATACACAATTTAGATTGTACTCAATGTGACTGTAAACTGTAACATTCAATATGACAGTTATTTAAACATAACTCCTACAAACACACATGCAAAATGTCTAATACTGCCTGAAGAAATGCATCATTGAGAGTTTTCCTGAAAAAAAACATTTCGCAAGGTTTGCAAAAACAAAATATAATTTTTTACTCAATTTGACAGTAATGTACTTAGAATCCTGAGATAATGCAAAAAAAAGCAATAAAAATTTATTCAAACATAACTTCCAAACAACGCATGTAATATGGCTGATAATGCCTAGAGATGTGTATTTTTGTTAGTTGTACTAGAAAATTGATCTTTTGTAAGGTTAGCAAAGACACAAGTTAGTTTTTTATTCCACATAACAGTGTAACTGTCATACTAAATATGAAAGGTTTATAATCGTGACTCCAAAACCAAACTTGAAATTTGTCTAAAAAAAGCCTGTAATATTGAATTTAGGTGAGTTTTACCAGAATCGGGTATTTTGGAAAGTAATCACAATGACAAACATTCGGTTTTACTGGCCTCATATTGGTCACACTCAAAATGACAGTTTTGAAACAAAAATCCAAAAATATGCATGCAAAATGTCTAATAATGCCTGAAAAAAGGCATCTTTGAGAGTTTTCCTGAAAAAAAACAAACATTTGAAGGTCTGCAAAAACAAAAATATATTTTTTTACTCAATTTGACAGTAATGTACTTAGAATCCTGAGATAAGGCAACAAAAACAATAAAAATGTATTCCAACATAATCTCCTAATCCAAACGTGAAAAATGTCTAAAAAATGCCTGTGATATTGAATACATGTGAGTTTTACTAGATACAGTTGTTTTTCTATGGTTTGCAGATACAAAAATGAAGTTTTAGTCATTATGACTGTATACTGTAACACTCAATATAACAGTTATTTAAACATAAATCCTACACAAAACATAAAAAATGGCTAATAATGCCTGAAAAAATGCATCTTTTGGGAGATTTACTGGAAGCATATGCTTTTTTAATTTTGCAAATGCAAAAAGTAGTTTTTTACTCAATATGACTATAATATTCTTAGAATCCTGAGATAATGCGAAAAAAGCAATAAAAATGTATTCCAACATAACTCCTAATCCAAACGTGCAAAATGTCTAAAAATGCCTGTGATATTGAATAATTGTTAGTTTTACTAAATACAGTTGTTTTTTTATGGTTTGCAAATACAAAATTTAGGTTTTATTCAATATGACTGTATACTGTAACACTCAATATGACAGTTATTTAAACATAAGTCCTATACCACACATGGAAAATGGCTAATAATGCCTGAAATAATGCATCTTTGGGGGTTTCACTCGAAGCATATGCTTTTTTAAATCTTGCAAATGCAAAAAGTAGTTTTTATTCAATATGACTATAATAGTCTTAGAATCCTGAGATAATGCGAAAAAAGCAATAAAAATGTATTCCAACATAACTCCTAATCCAAACGTGCAAAATGTCTAAAAATGCCTGTGATATTGAATAATTGTTAGTTTTACTAAATACAGTTGTTTTTTTATGGTTTGCAAATACAAAATTTAGGTTTTACTCAATATGACTGTATACTGTAAAACTCAATATGACAGTTATTTAAACATAAGTCCTATACCACACATGGAAAATGGCTAATAATGCCTGAAATAATGCATCTTTGAGGGTTTCACTCGAAGCATATGCTTTTTTAAATCTTGCAAATGCAAAAAGTAGTTTTTTTCTCAATATGACTATAATGTTCTTAGAATCCTGAGATAATGCGAAAAAAGCAATAAAAATGTATTCCAACATAACTCCTAATCCAAACGTGCAAAATGTCTAAAAATGCCTGTGATAAGGAATACGTGTTAGTTTTACTAGATACAGTTGTTTTTCTATGGTTTGCAAATACAAAATATAGGTTTTACTCAATATGACTGTATACTGTAACACTCAATATGACAGTTATTTAAACATAACTCCTACACCACACATGAAAAATGGCTAATAATGCCTGAAATAATGCATCTTTGGGAGTTTTACTCGAAACATATGGTTTTTTAAATCTTGCAAATGCAAAAAGTAGTTTTTATTCAATATGACTATAATAGTCTTAGAATCCTGAGATAATGCGAAAAAAGCAATAAAATGTATTCAAACATAACTTTTAAACAACACATGCAAAATGGCTAATAATGCCTAGAGATATGTATTTTTGTTAGTTGTACTAGAAAAATGATCTTTTGTAAGGTTTGCAAAGACACAAGTTAGTTTTTTTATTCCATATAACAGTGTAACTGTCATACTAAATATGAAAGGTTTATAATCATAACTCCAAAACCAAACTTGAAATTTGTCTAAAAAAGCCTGTAATATATAATTTACGTGAGTTTTACCAGAATCGGGTATTTTGGAAAGAATCACAAATACAAACATTGGGTTTTACTGGCCTCATATTGGTCACACTCAAAATGACAGTTTTTGAAACAAAACTCCAAAAATATGCAATCAAAATGTCTAATAATGCCCGAAGAAATGCATCTTCGAGAATTTTCCTGAAAAAAAAACAAACATTTGGCAATATTTGCAAAAACAAAATATAATTTTTTACTCAATTTGACAGTAATGTACTTAGAATCCTGAGATAAAGCGAAAAAAACAATAAAAATGTATTCCAACATAATTCCTAATCCAAACGTGCAAAATGTCTAAAAAAGTCTCTGATATTGAATACATGTGAGTTTTACTAGATACAGTTGTTTTTCTATGGTTTGCAAATAGAAAAATGAGGGTTTAGTCAATATGACTGTATGCTGTAACACTCAATATAACAGTTATTTAAAACATAAATCCCACACAAAACATGAAAAATGGCTAATATTGTCTGAAATAATGCATATTTTGGAGTTTTACTGGAAACATATGCTTATTTAAATTTTGCAAATGCAAAAAGTAGTTTTTTACTCAATATGACTATAATATTCTTAGAATCCTGAGATAATGCGAAAAAAGCAATAAAAATGTATTCCAACATAACTCCTAATCCAAACGTGCAAAATGTCTAAAAATGCCTGTGATATTGAATAATTGTTAGTTTTATTAAATACAGTTGTTTTTTTATGGTTTGCAAATACAAAATTTAGGTTTTACTCAATATGACTTTATACTGTAACACTCAATATGACAGTTATTTAAACATAAGTCCTACACCACACATGGAAAATGGCTAATAATGCCTGAAATAATGCATCTTTGGGGGTTTCACTCGAAGCATATGCTTTTTTAAATCTTGCAAATGCAAAAAGTAGTTTTTTTCTCAATATGACTATAATTTTCTTAGAATCCTGAGATAATGCGAAAAAAGCAATAAAAATGTATTCCAACATAACACCTAATCCAAACGTGCAAAATGTCTAAAAATGCCTGTGATAAGGAATACATGTTAGTTTTACTAGATACAGTTGTTTTTCTATGGTTTGCAAATACAAAATGTAGGTTTTACTCAATATGACTGTATACTGTAACACTCAATATGACAGTTATTTAAACATAACTCCTACACCACACATGCAAAATGGCTAATAATGCCTGAAATAATGCATCTTTGGGAGTTTTACTCGAAACATATGCTTTTTTAAATCTTGCAAATGCAAAAAGTAGTTTTTATTCAATATGACTATAATAGTCTTAGAATCCCGAGATAATGCGAAAAAAGCAATAAAATGTATTCAAACATAACTTTTAAACAACACATGCAAAATGGCTAATAATGCCTAGAGATACGTATTTTTGTTAGTTGTACTAGAAAAATGATCTTTTTTAAGGTTTGCAAAGACACAAGTTAGTTTTTTTATTCCATATAACAGTGTAACTGTCATACTAAATATGAAAGGTTTTTAATCATAACTCCAAAACCAAACTTGAAATTTGTCTAAAAAAGCCTGTAATATATAATTTACGTGAGTTTTACCAGAATCGGGTATTTTGGAAAGAATCACAAATACAAACATTGGGTTTTACTGGCCTCATATTGGTCACACTCAAAATGACAGTTTTTGAAACAAAACTCCTAAAATATGCATGCAAAATGTCCAATAATGCCTGAAGAAATGCATCTTTGAGAGTTTTCCTGAAAAAAAAAAAACATTTGGCAATATTTGCAAAAACAAAATATAATTTTTTACTCAATTTGACAGTAATGTACTTAGAATCCTGAGATAAAGCGAAAAAAAACTATAAAAATGTATTCCAACATAATTCCTAATCCAAACGTGCAAAATGTCTAAAAAAGTCTCTGATATTGAATACATGTGAGTTTTACTTGATACCGTTGTTTTTCTATGGTTTGCAAATAGAAAAATGAGGGTTTAGTCAATATGACTGTATACTGTAACACTCAATATAACAGTTATTTAAACATAAATCCCACACAACACATGAAAAATGGCAAATAATGCCTGAAATAATGCATATTTTGGAGTTTTACTGGAAGCATATGCTTTTTTAAATTTTGCAAATGCAAAAAGTAGTTTTTTACTCAATATGACTATAATATTCTTAGAATCCTGAGATAATGCGAAAAAAGCAATAAAAATGTATTCCAACATAACTCCTAATCCAAACGTGCAAAATGTCTAAAAATGCCTGTGATATTGAATAATTGTTAGTTTTACTAAATACAGTTGTTTTTTTATGGTTTGCAAATACAAAATTTAGGTTTTACTCAATATGACTGTATACTGTAACACTCAATATGACAGTTATTTAAACATAAGTCCTACACCACACATGGAAAATGGCTAATAATGCCTGAAATAATGCATCTTTGGGGGTTTCACTCGAAGCATATGCTTTTTTAAATCTTGCAAATGCAAAAAGTAGTTTTTTTCTCAATATGACTATAATGTTCTTAGAATCCTGAGATAATGCGAAAAAAGTAATTAAAATGTATTCCAACATAACTCCTAATCCAAACGTGCAAAATGTCTAAAAATGCCTGTGATAAGGAATACATGTTAGTTTTACTAGATACAGTTGTTTTTCTATGGTATGGAAATACAAAATGTAGGTTTTACTCAATATGACTGTATACTGTAACACTCAATATGACAGTTATTTAAACATAACTCCTACACCACACATGAAAAATGGCTAATAATGCCTGAAATAATGCATCTTTGGGAGTTTTACTCGAAACATATGCTTTTTTAAATCTTGCAAATGCAAAAAGTAGTTTTTATTCAATATGACTATAATAGTCTTAGAATCCTGAGATAATGCGAAAAAAGCAATAAAATGTATTCAAACATAACTTTTAAACAACACATGCAAAATGGCTAATGCCTAGAGATATGTATTTTTGTTAGTTGTACTAGAAAAATTATCTTTTGTAAGGTTTGCAAAGACACAAGTTAGTTTTTTTATTCCATAAAACAGTGTAACTGTCATACTAAATATGAAAGGTTTATAATCAGAACTCCAAAACCAAACTTGAAATTTGTCTAAAAAAGCCTGTAGTATATAATATACGTGAGTTTTACCAGAATCGGGTATTTTGGAAAGAATCACAAATACAAACATTGGGTTTTACTGGCCTCATATTGGTCACACTCAAAATGACAGTTTTTGAAACAAAACTCCAAAAATATGCATGCAAAATGTCTAATAATGCCTGAAGAAATGCATCTTTGAGAGTTTTCCTGAAAAAAAACAAACATTTGGCAATATTTGCAAAAACAAAATATAATTTTTTACTCAATTTGACAGTAATGTACTTAGAATCCTGAGATAAAGCGAAAAAAACAATAAAAATGTATTCCAACATAATTCCTAATCCAAACGTGCAAAATGTCTAAAAAAGTCTCTGATATTGAAGACATGTGAGTTTTACTAGATACAGTTGTTTTTCTATGGTTTGCAAATAGAAAAATGAGGGTTTAGTCAATATTTCTCAATGTTTGTATTTGTGATTCTTTCCAAAATACCCGATTCTGGTAAAACTCACGTAAATTCAATATTACATGCTTTTTTAGACAAATTTCACGTTTAGTTTTGGAGTTATGATTATAAACCTTTCATATTTAATATGACAGTTACACTGTTATATTGAATAAAAAAACTAACTTGTGTCTTTGCAAACCTCACAAAAGATCATTTTTCTAGTACAACTAACAAAAATACATATCTCTAGGCATTATTAGCCATTTTGCATGTGTTGTTTAAAAGTTATGTTTGAATACATTTTTATTGCTTTTTTCTCATTATCTCAGGATTCTAAGACTATTATAGTAATATTGAATAAAAAACTACTTTTTGCATTTGCAAGATTTAAAAAAGCATATGTTTCGAATAAAACTCCCAAAGATGCATTATTTCAGGCATTATTAGCCATTTTTCATGTGTGGTGTAGGAGTTGTGTTTAAATAACTGTCATATTGAGTGTTACAGTATACAGTCATATTGAGTAAAACATACATTTTGTATTTGCAAACTATAGTAAAACAACTGTATCTAGTAAAACTAACATGTATTACTTATCACAGACATTGTTAGACATTTTGCACGTTTGGATTAGGAGTTATGTTGGAATACATTTTTATTGCTTTTTTCGCATTATCTCAGGATTTTAAGAACATTATAGTCATATTGCGAAAAAAAACTACTTTTTGCATTAGCAAGATTTTAAAAAGCATATGCTTCGAGTGAAACCCCCAAAGATGCATTATTTCAGGCATTATTAGCCATTTTCCATGTGTGGTGTAGGACTTATGTTTAAATAACTGTCATATTGAGTGTTACAGTATACAGTCATATTGAGTAAAACCTAAATTTTGTATTTGCAAACCATAAAAAAACAACTGTATTTAGTAAAACTAACAATTATTCAATATCACAGGCATTTTTAGACATTTTGCACGTTTGGATTAGGAGTTATGTTGGAATACATTTTTATTGCTTTTTTCGCATTATCTCAGGATTCTAAGAATATTATAGTCATATTGAGTAAAAAACTACTTTTTGCATTTGCAAAATTTAAAAAAGCATATGCTTCCAGTAAAACTCCAAAATATGCATTATTTCAGGCATTATTAGCCATTTTTCATGTGTTGTGTGGGATTTATGTTTAAATAACTGTTATATTGAGTGTTACAGTATACAGTCATATTGACTAAACCCTCATTTTTCTATTTGCAAACCATAGAAAAACAACTGTATCTAGAAAAACTCACATGTATTCAATATCAGAGACTTTTTTAGACATTTTGCACGTTTGGATTAGGAATTATGTTGGAATACATTTTTATTGTTTTTTTCGCTTTATCTCAGGATTCTAAGTACATTACTGTCAAATTGAGTAAAAAATTATATTTTGTTTTTGCAAATATTGCCAAATGTTTTTTTTTTTTCAGGAAAACTCTCAAAGATCCATTTCTTCAGGCATTATTAGACATTTTGCATGCATATTTTAGGAGTTTTGTTTCAAAAACTGTAATTTTGAGTGTGACCAATATGAGGCCAGTAAAACCCAATGTTTGTATTTGTGATTCTTTCCAAAATACCCGATTCTGGTAAAACTCACGTAAATTATATATTACAGGCTTTTTTAGACAAATTTCAAGTTTGGTTTTGGAGTTATGATTATAAACCTTTCATATTTAGTATGACAGTTACACTGTTATATGGAATAAAAAAACTAACTTGTGTCTTTGCAAACCTTACAAAAGATCATTTTTCTAGTACAACTAACAAAAATACATATCTCTAGGCATTATTAGCCATTTTGCATGTGTTCTTTAAAAGTTATGTTTGAATACATTTTATTGCTTTTTTCGCATTATCTCAGGATTCTAAGACTATTATAGTCATATTGAAAAAAAACTACTTTTTGCATTTGCAATATTTAAAAAAGCATATGTTTCGAGTAAAACTCCCAAAGATGCATTATTTCAGGCATTATTAGCCAATTTTCATGTGTGGTGTAGGAGTTATGTTATAACTGTCATATTGAGTGTTACAGTATACAGTCATATTGAGTAAAACCTACATTTTGTATTTGCAAACCATAGAAAAACAACTGTATCTAGTAAAACTAACATGTATTCCTTATCACAGGCATTTTTAGACCTTTTGCACGTTTGGATTAGGAGTTATGTTGGAATACATTTTTATTGCTTTTTTCGCATTATCTCAGGATTCTAAGAAAATTATAGTCATATTGAGAAAAAAACTACTTTTTGCATTTGCAAGATTTAAAAAAGCATATGCTTCGAGTGAAACCCCCAAAGATGCATTATTTCAGGCATTATTAGCCATTTTCCATGTGTGGTGTAGGACTTATGTTTAAATAACTGTCATATTGAGTGTTACAGTATACAGTCATATTGAGTAAAACCTAAATTTTGTATTTGCAAACCATAAAAAAACAACTGTATTTAGTAAAACTAACAATTATTCAATATCACAGGCATTTTTAGACATTTTGCACGTTTGGATTAGGAGTTATGTTGGAATACATTTTTATTGCTTTTTTCGCATTATCTCAGGATTCTAAGAATATTATAGTCATATTGAGTAAAAAACTACTTTTTGCATTTGCAAAATTTAAAAAAGCATATGCTTCCAGTAAAACTCCAAAATATGCATTATTTCAGGCATTATTAGCCATTTTTCATGTGTTGTGTGGGATTTATGTTTAAATAACTGTTATATTGAGTGTTACAGTATACAGTCATATTGACTAAACCCTCATTTTTCTATTTGCAAACCATAGAAAAACAACTGTATCTAGAAAAACTCACATGTATTCAATATCAGAGACTTTTTTAGACATTTTGCACGTTTGGATTAGGAATTATGTTGGAATACATTTTTATTCTTTTTTTCGCTTTATCTCAGGATTCTAAGTACATTACTGTCAAATTGAGTAAAAAATTATATTTTGTTTTTGCAATTATTGCCAAATGTTTTTTTTTTTTTTCAGGAAAACTCTCACAGATGCATTTCTTCAGGCATTATTAGACATTTTGATTGCATATTTTTGGAGTTTTGTTTCAAAAACTGTCATTTTGAACCCAATGTTTGTATTTGTGATTCTTTCCAAAATACCCGATTCTGGTAAAACTCACGTAAATTATATATTACAGCTTTTTTAGACACATTTCAAGTTTGGTTTTGGAGTTATGATTATAAACCTTTCATATTTAGTATGACAGTTACACAGTTATATGGAATAAAACTTGTGTCTTTGCAAACCTTACAAAAGATCATTTTTCTAGTACAACTAACAAAAATACATATCTCTAGGCATTATTAGCATTTTGCATGTGTTGTTTAAAAGTTATGTTTGAATACATTTTATTGCTTTTTTCGCATTATCTCAGGATTCTAAGACTATTATAGTCATATTGAATAAAAACTACTTTTGCATTTGCAAGATTTAAAAAACCATATGTTTCGAGTAAAACTCCCAAAGATGCATTATTTCAGGCATTATTAGCCATTTTTCATGTGTGGTGTAGGAGTTATGTTTAAATAACTGTCATATTGAGTGTTACAGTATACAGTCATATTGAGTAAAACCTATATTTTGTATTTGCAAACCATAGAATAACAACTGTATCTAGTAAAACTAACATGTATTCCTTATCACAGGCATTTTTAGACATTTTGCACGTTTGGATTAGGAGTTATGTTGGAATACATTTTTATTGCTTTTTTCGCATTATCTCAGGATTCTAAGAATATTATAGTCATATTGAGTAAAAACTACTTTTTGCATTTGCAAAATTTAAAAAAGCATATGCTTCCAGTAAAAACTCCAAAATGTGCATTATTTCAGGCATTATTAGCCATTTTTCATGTGTTTGTGTGGGATTTATGTTTAAATAACTGTTATATTGAGTGTTACAGTATACAGTCATATTGACTAAACCCTCATTTTTCTATTTGCAAACCATAGAAAAACAACTGTATCTAGTAAAACTCACATGTATTCAATATCAGAGACTTTTTTAGACATTTTGCACGTTTGATTAGAATTATGTTGAATACATTTTATTGTTTGTTTCGCTTTATCTCAGGATTCTAAGTACATTACTGTCAAATTGAGTAAAAAATTATATTTTGTTTTTGCAAATATTGCCCAAATGTTTTTTTTTTTCAGGAAAACTCTCAAAGATGCATTTCTTCAGGCATTATTAGACATTTGCATGCATATTTTTGGAGTTTTGTTTACAAAAACTGTCATTTTGAGTGTGACCAATATGAGGCAGTAAAACCCAATGTTTGTATTTGTGATTCTTTCCAAAATACCGATTCTGGTAAAACTCACGTAAATTATATATTACAGGCTTTTTTTGACAAATTTCAAGTTTGGTTTTGGAGTTATGATTATAAACCTTTCATATTTAGTATGACAGTTACACTGTTATATGGAATAAAAAAAAACTAACTTGTGTGTTTGCAAAACTTACAAAAGATCATTTTTCTAGTACAACTAACAAAAATAACATATCTCTAGCATTATTAGCCATTTTGCATGCGTTGTTTAAAAGTTATGTTTGAATACATTTATTGCTTTTTTCGCATTATTTTAGGATTCTAAGACTATTATAGTCATATTGAATAAAAACTACTTTTTGCATTGCAAGATTTAAAAAAGAATATGTTTCGAGTAAAACTCCCAAAGATGCATTATTTCAGGCATTATTAGCCATTTTTCATGTGTGGTGTAGGAGTTATGTTTAAATAACTGTCATATTGAGTGTTACAGTATAGAGTCATATTGAGTAAAACCTACATTTTGTATTTGCAAACCATAGAAAAACAATTGTATCTAGTAAAACTAACATGTACTCCTTATCACAGGCATTTTTAGACATTTTGCACGTTTGGATTAGGAGTTATGTTGGAATACATTTTTATTGCTTTTTTCGCATTATCTCAGGATTCTAAGAACATTATAGTCATATTGAGAAAAAAACTACTTTTT
Source organism: Nerophis ophidion (assembly GCF_033978795.1). NCBI lineage: Eukaryota > Metazoa > Chordata > Actinopteri > Syngnathiformes > Syngnathidae > Nerophis > Nerophis ophidion. The sequence continues at coordinate 44,998,969 of NC_084619.1, forward strand.
GCATTTGCAAGATTTAAAGAAGCATATGCTTCGAGTGAAACCCCAAAGATGCATTATTTCAGCATTATTAGCCATTTTCCATGTGTGGTGTAGACTTATGCTTAAATAACTGTCATATTGAGTGTTACAGTATACAGTCATAATTGAGTAAAACCTAAATTTTGTATTTGCAAACCATAAAAAACAACTGTATTAGTAAAACTAACAATTATTCAATATCACAGGCATTTTTAGACATTTTGCACGTTTGGATTAGGAGTTATGTTGGAATACATTTTTATTGCTTTTTTCGCATTATCTCAGGATTCTAAGAATATTATAGTCATATTGAGTAAAAAACAACTTTTTTGCATTTGCAAGAATTATTAAAGCATATGCTTCGAGTGAAACCCCCAAAGATGCATTAATTCAGGCATTATTAGCCATATTACATGCGTTGTTTGGAAGTTTTGTTTGAATACATTTTTATTGCTTTTTTTGCATATCTCAGGATTCTAAGTACATACTGTCAAATGAGTAAAAAATTATATTTTGTTTTTGCAAACCTTGCCAAATGTTTTTTTCAGAAAACTCTCAAAGATGCATTATTCAGGCATTATTAGCCATTTTCCATGTGTGGTGTAGGACTTATGTTTAAATAACTGTCATATTGAGTGTTACAGTATACAGTCATATTGAGTAAAACCTAAATTTTGTATTTGCAAACCATAGAAAAACAACTGTATCTAGTAAAACTAACATGTATTCCCTATCACAGGCATTTTTAGACATTTTGCACGTTTGGATTAGGAATTATGTTGGAATACATTTTTATTGCTTTTTTCGCATTATCTCAGGATTCTAAGGACATTATAGTCATATTGAGTAAAAAACTACTTTTTCGCATTTGCAAGATTTAAAAAGCATATTTTTCGAGTAAAACTCCAAAAGATGCATATTTCAGGCATTATAGCCATTTTTCATGTGTGGTGTAGGAGTAATGTTTAAATAACTGTCATATTGGGCGTTACAGTATACAGTCATATTGAGTAAAACCTGGTTTTTGTATTTGTGATTCTTTCCAAAATACCCGATTCTGGTAAAGTCACATAAATTCAATATTACATGCTTTTTTAGACAAATTTCACGTTTAGTTTTGGAGTTATGATTATAAACCTTTCATATTTAATATGACAGTTACACTGTTATATTGGAATAAAAAAACTAGCTTGTGTCTTTGCAAACCTTACAAAAGATCATTTTTCTAGTACAACTAACAAAAATACATATCTCTAGGCATTATTAGCCATTTTGCATGTGTTGTTTAAAAGTTATGTTTGAATACATTTTTATTGCTTTTTTCTCATTATCTCAGGATTCTAAGACTATTATAGTAATATTGAATAAAAAACTACTTTTTGCATTTGCAAGATTAAAAAGCATATGTTTCGAATAAAACTCCCAAAGATGCATTATTTCAGGCATTATTAGCCATTTTTTCATGTGTGGTGTAGGAGTTATGTTTAAATAACTGTCATATTGAGTGTACAGTATACAGTCATATTGAGTAAAACCTATATTTTGTATTTGCAAACCATAGAATAACAACTGTATCTAGTAAAACTAACATGTATTCCTTATCACAGGCATTTTTAGACATTATGCACGTTTGGATTAGGAGTTATGTTGGAATACATTTTTATTGCTTTTTTCGCATTATCTCAGGATTCTAAGTATATTATAGTCATATTGAGAAAAAAACTACTTTTTGCATTTGCAAGATTTAAAAAAGCATATGCTTCGAGTGAAACCTCCAAAGATGCATTATTTAAGGCATTATTAGCCATTTTCATGTGTGGTATAGGACTTATGTTTAAATAACTGTCATATTGAGTGTTACAGTATACAGTCATATTGAGTAAAACCTAAATTTTGTATTTGCAAACCATAAAAAAATAACTGTATTTAGTAAAACTAACAATTATTTAATATCACAGGTATTTTTAGACATTTTGCACGTTTGATTTAGGAGTTATGTTGGAATACATTTTTATTGCTTTTTTCGCATTATCTCAGGATTCTAAGACTATTATAGTCATATTGAATAAAAACTACTTTTTGCATTTGCAAGATTTAAAAAAGCATATGCTTCGAGTGAAACCCCCAAAGATGCATTATTTCAGGCATTATTGGCCATTTTCCATGTGTGGTATATGACTTATGTTTAAATAACTGTCATATTGAGTGTTACAGTATACAGTCATATTGAATAAAACCTAAATTTTGTATTTGCAAACCATAAAAAAACAACTGTATTTAGTAAAACTAACAATTATTCAATATCACAGGCATTTTTAGACATTTTGCACGTTTGGATTAGGAGTTATGTTGGAATACATTTTTATTGCTTTTTTCGCATTATCTCAGGATTCTAAGAATATTATAGTCATATTGAGTAAAAAACTACTTTTTGCATTTGCAAAATTTAAAAAAGCGTATGCTTCCAGTAAAACTCCAAAATGTGCATTATTTCAGGCATTATTAGCCATTTTTCATGTGTTGTGTGGGATTTATGTTTAAATAACTGTTATATTGAGTGTTACAGTATACAGTCATATTGACTAAACCCTCATTTTTCTATTTGCAAACCATAGAAAAACAACTGTATCTAGTAAAACTCACATGTATTCAATATCAGACTTTTTTAGACATTTTGCACGTTTGGATTAGGAATTATGTTGGAATACATTTTATTGTTTGTTTCGCTTTATCTCAGGATTCTAAGTACATTACTGTCAAATTGAGTAAAAAATTATATTTTGTTTTTGCAAATATTGCCAAATGTTTTTTTTTTTCAGGAAAACTCTCAAAGATGCATTTCTTCAGGCATTATTAGACATTTTGCATGCATATTTTTGAGTTTTGTTTCAAAAACTGTCATTTTGAGTGTGACCAATATGAGGCCAGTAAAACCCAATGTTTGTATTTGTGATTCTTTCCAAAATACCCGATTCTGGTAAAACTCACGTAAATTATATATTACAGGCTTTTTTTTGACAAATTTCAAGTTTGGTTTTGGAGTTATGATTATAAACCTTTCATATTTAGTATGACAGTTACACTGTTATATGGAATAAAAAAAAACTAACTTGTGTGTTTGCAAAACTTACAAAAGATCATTTTTCTAGTACAACTAACAAAAATACATATCTCTAGGCATTATTAGCCATTTTGCATGCGTTGTTTAAAAGTTATGTTTGAATACATTTTATTGCTTTTTTCGCAATATTTTAGGATTCTAAGACTATTATAGTCATATTGAATAAAAACTACTTTTTGCATTTGCAAGATTTAAAAAAGAATATGTTTCGAGTAAAACTCCCAAAGATGCATTATTTCAGGCATTATTAGCCATTTTTCATGTGTGGTGTAGGAGTTATGTTTAAATAACTGTCATATTGAGTGTTACAGTATACAGTCATATTGAGTAAAACCTACATTTTGTATTTGCAAACCATAGAAAAACAACTGTATCTAGTAAAACTAACATGTATTCCTTATCACAGGCATTTTTAGACATTTTGCACGTTTGGATTAGGAGTTACGTTGGATACATTTTTATTGCTTTTTTCGCATTATCTCAGGATTCTAAGAACATTATAGTCATATTGAGAAAAAAACTACTTTTTGCATTTGCAAGATTTAAAGAAGCATATGCTTCGAGTGAAACCCCCAAAGATGCATTATTTCAGGCATTATTAGCCATTTTCCATGTGTGGTGTAGGACTTATGCTTAAATAACTGTCATATTGAGTGTTACAGTATACAGTCATATTGAGTAAAACCTAAATTTTGTATTTGCAAACCATAAAAAAAACAACTGTATTAGTAAAACTAACAATTATTCAATATCACAGGCATTTTTAGACATTTTGCACGTTTGGATTAGGAGTTATGTTGGAATACATTTTTATTGCTTTTTTCGCATTATCTCAGGATTCTAAGAATATTATAGTCATATTGAGTAAAAAACTACTTTTTGCATTTGCAAGATTTATTAAAGCATATGCTTCGAGTGAAACCCCCAAAGATGCATTAATTCAGGCATTATTAGCCATATTACATGCGTTGTTTGGAAGTTTTGTTTGAATACATTTTTATTGCTTTTTTTGCATTATCTCAGGATTCTAAGTACATTACTGTCAAATTGAGTAAAAAATTATATTTTGTTTTTGCAAACCTTGCCAAATGTTTTTTTTCAGGAAAACTCTCAAAGATGCATTATTTCAGGCATTATTAGCCATTTTCCATGTGTGGTGTAGGACTTATGTTTAAATAACTGTCATATTGAGTGTTACAGTATACAGTCATATTGAGTAAAACCTAAATTTTGTATTTGCAAACCATAGAAAAACAACTGTATCTAGTAAAACTAACATGTATTCCCTATCACAGGCATTTTTTGACATTTTGCACGTTTGGATTAGGAATTATGTTGGAATACATTTTTATTGCTTTTTTCGCATTATCTCAGGATTCTAAGGACATTATAGTCATATTGAGTAAAAAACTACTTTTTGCATTTGCAAGATTTTAAAAAGCATATTTTTCGAGTAAAACTCCAAAAGATGCATTATTTCAGGCATTATTAGCCATTTTTCATGTGTGGTGTAGGAGTAATGTTTAAATAACTGTCATATTGGGCGTTACAGTATACAGTCATATTGAGTAAAACCTGGTTTTTGTATTTGTGATTCTTTCCAAAATACCCGATTCTGGTAAAAGTCACATAAATTCAATATTACATGCTTTTTTAGACAAATTTCACGTTTAGTTTTGGAGTTATGATTATAAACCTTTCATATTTAATATGACAGTTACACTGTTATATTGAATAAAAAAACTAGCTTGTGTCTTTGCAAACCTTACAAAAGATCATTTTTCTAGTACAACTAACAAAAATACATATCTCTAGGCATTATAGCCATTTTGCATGTGTTGTTTAAAAGTTATGTTTGAATACATTTTATTGCTTTTTTCTCATTATCTCAGGATTCTAAGACTATTATAGTATATTGAATAAAAAACTACTTTTTGCATTTGCAAGATTTAAAAAAGCATATGTTTCGAATAAAACTCCCAAAGATGCATTATTTCAGGCATTATTAGCCATTTTTCATGTGTGGTGTAGGAGTTATGTTTAAATAACTGTCATATTGAGTGTTACAGTATACAGTCATATTGAGTAAAACCTATATTTTGTATTTGCAAACCATAGAATAACAACTGTATCTAGTAAACTAACATGTATTCCTTATCACAGGCATTTTTAGACATTATGCACGTTTGGATTAGGAGTTATGTTGGAATACATTTTTATTGCTTTTTTCGCATTATCTCAGGATTCTAAGAAAATATAGTCATATTGAGAAAAAAAACTACTTTTGCATTTGCAAGATTTAAAAAAGCATATGCTTCGAGTGAAACCTCCAAAGATGCATTATTTAAGGCATTATTAGCCATTTTCCATGTGTGGTATAGGACTTATGTTAAATAACTGTCATATTGAGTGTTACAGTATACAGTCATATTGAGTAAAACCTAAATTTTGTATTTGCAAACCATAAAAAAATAACTGTATTTAGTAAAACTAACATGTATTCCTTATCACAGGCATTTTTAGACATTTTGCACGTTTGGATTAGGAGTTATGTTGGAATACATTTTTATTGCTTTTTTCGCATTATCTCAGGATTCTAAGAACATTATAGTCATATTGAGTAAAAAACTACTTGTTGCATTTGCCAAATTTTAAAAAGCATATGTTTCGAGTAAAACTCCCAAAGATGCATTATTTCAGGCATTATTAGACATTTTGCATGTGTGGTTTAGGAGTTATGTTTAAATAACTGTCCTATTGAGTGTTACAGTATACAGTCATATTGAGTAAATCCTCAATTTTGTATTTGCAAACCATAGAAAAACAACTGCATCTGGTAAAACTAACATTTATTCAATATCACAGGCATTTCTAGACATTTTGCACGTTTGAATTAGGAATTGTGTTGGAATACATTTTTATTGCTTTTTTCGCATTATCTCAGGATTCTAAGAACATTATAGACATATTGATTAAAAAACAACTTTTTGCATTTGCAAAATTTAAAAAAGCATATGCTTCCAGTAAATCTCCCAAAGATGCATTTTTTCAGGCATTATTAGCCATTTTTTATGTTTTGTGTAGGATTTATGTTTAAATAACTGTTATATTGAGTGTTACAGTATACAGTCATAATGACTAAAACTTCATTTTTGTATCTGCAAACCATAGAAAAACAACTGTATCTAGTAAAACTCACATGTATTCAATATCACAGGCATTTTTAGACATTTTTCACGTTTGGATTAGGAATTATGTTGGAATACATTTTTATTGTTTTTTTTTGCCTTATCTCAGGATTCTAAGTACATTACTGTCAAATTGAGTAAAAAAATATTATTTGTTTTTGCAGACCTTGTCAAATTTTTTTTTTTTCAGGAAAACTCTCAAAGATGCCTTTTTTCAGGCATTATTAGACATTTTGCATGCATATTTTTGGATTTTTGTTTCAAAAACTGTCATTTTGAGTGTGACCAATATGAGGCCAGTAAAACCGAATGTTTGTCATTGTGATTCTTTCCAAAATACCCGATTCTGGTAAAACTCACGTAAATTCAATATTACAGGCTTTTTTAGACAAATTTCAAGTTTGGTTTTGGAGTTATGATTATAAACCTTTCATATTTAGTATGACAGTTACACTGTTATATGGAATAAAAAAACTAACTTGTGTCTTTGCTAACCTTACAAAAGATCAATTTTCTAGTACAACTAACAAAAATACACATCTCTAGGCATTATCAGCCATATTACATGCGTTGTTTGGAAGTTATGTTTGAATACATTTTTATTGCTTTTTTTTGCATTATCTCAGGATTCTAAGTACATTACTGTCAAATTGAGTAAAAAATTATATTTTGTTTTTGCAAACCTTGCCAAATGTTTTTTTTCAGGAAAACTCTCAAAGATGCATTTCTTCAGGCAGTATTAGACATTTTGCATGTGTGTTTGTAGGAGTTATGTTTAAATAACTGTCATATTGAGTGTTACAGTATACAGTCATATTGAGTACAATCTAAATTGTGTATTTGCAAACCATAGAAAAACAACTGTATCTAGTAAAACTCACACGTATTCAATATCAAAGGTATTTTTAGACATTTTGCACGTTTGGATTAGGAGTTATGATTTTATTGCTTTTTTCGCATTATCTTAGGAATCTAAGAACTTTATAGTCATGTTGAGTAAAAAAATACTTTTTGCATTTGCAAAATTTAAAAAAGCTTATGCTTCGAGTAAAACTCCAAAAGATGCATTATTTCAGGCATTATTAGCCATTTTTAATGTGTGGTGTAGGAACTATGTTTAAAAAACTGTCATATTGAGTGTTACAGTGTACAGTCATATTGACTAAAATCTCCTTTTTGTATTTGCAAACCATAGAAAAACAACTGCATCTAGTAAAACTCACACGTATTCCATATCATAGGCATTTTTAGACATTTTGCACGTTTGGATTAAGAATTATGTTTGAATACATTTTTATTATTTTTTTGGCTTTATCTCCGGATTCTAAGTACATTACCGTCAAATTGAGTAAAAACAAATTATTTTGTTTTTGCAAACCTTCCCAAATGTTTTTTTTTTTTTCAGGAAAACTCTCAAAGATGCATTTCTTCCGGCATTATTAGACATTTTGCATGTGTGGTGTAGGAGTTATGTTTAAATAACTGTCAAATTGAGTGTTACATTATACAGTCATATTGTATAATGTAACTACTAGAAAAATACTTTTTGTTTTCGCCAACCTAACCAAATAGTTTTTTTTCTAGACAAACTCTCAAAGATACATTTCTTCAGGCATTTTTAGACATGTTGCATTTCTACTTGACCCCTACACCACAATGACAGTTTCAAAAACTGTCATTTTGAGTGTGACCAATATGAGGCCAGGAAAACATAATTGTTATATTTGTGAACCTCTCCAAAATATCTGATTCTTTTAAAACTCACATAAATTCAATATTACAGGCTTTTTAAGACAAATTTCAAGTTTGGTTTTGGAGTTATGATTATAAAACTTTAATATTTAGTATGATAGTTACACTGTTATATTGAATAAAAGAACTAACTTGTGTCTTTGCTAACCTTAAAAAAGATACATTTTCTAGTACAACTAACAAAAATACACATGTCTAGGCATTATCAGCCATTTTTCATGCGTTGTTTGGAAGTTATGTTTGAATACAATTTTATTGCTTTTTTCGCATTATCTCAGGATTCTGAGTACATTACTGTCAAATTGAGTAAAAAATTATTTTTTGGTTTTTGCAAACCTTGCCAAATGTTTTTTTTCAGGAAAACTCTCAAAGATGCATTTCTTCAGGCATTATTAGACATTTTGCATGTGTGGTGTAGGAGTTATGTTTAAATAACTGTCATATTGAGTGTTACAGTATACAGTCACATTGAGTAAAACCTAAATTTTGTATTTGCAAACCATAGAAAAACAACTGTATCTAGTAAAACTAACATTAATTCAATATCACAGGCATTTTAGGACATTTTGCACGTTTGGATTAGGAGTTTTGTTGAATACATTTTTATTGCTTTTTTTGCGTTATCTCAGGAATCTAAGAGCATTATAGTCATGTTGAGTAAAAAACAACTTTTTGCATTTGCAAAATTAAAACAAGCTTATGCTTTGAGTAAAACTCCCAAAGATGCATTATTTCAGGCATTATTAGACATTTTTCATGTGTGGTGTAGGAGTTATGTTTAAATAACTGTCATATTGAGTATTACATTATACAGTCATATTGAGTAAAACCTCATTTTTGTATTTGCAAACCATAAAAAAAACCTATATCTAGTAAAACTCACATTTATTCAATATCACAGGCATTTTTAGACATTTTGAACGTTTGAATTAGGAATTATGTTGGAATACCTTTTAATTGCTTTTTTTGCATTATCTCAGGATTCTAAGTACATTACTGTCAAATTAGTAGAAAAATACTTTTTGTTTTCGCCAACCTTACCAAATGTTTTTTTTTTTTCCAGAAAAACTCTCAAAGATACATTTCTTCAGGCATTTTTAGACATGTTGCATTTCTACTTTTGGAGTTATGTTTCAAAAACTGTCATTTTGAGTGTGACCAATATGAGGCCAGGAAAACCTAATTTTTGTATTTGTGAACCTCTCCAAAATACCTGATTCTGTTAAAACTCACATAAATTCAATATTATAGCCTTTTTAGACAAATTTCAAGTTTGGTTTTGGGGTTATGATTATAAACCTTTCATATTTAATATGACTGTTACACTGTTATATTGAATAAAAAAACTAACTTGTGTCTTTGCAAACCTTACAAAAAATCATTTTTCTAGTACAACTAACAAAAATAAATATCTCTAGGCATTATTAGCCATTTTGCATGTGTTTTTTAGAAGTTATGTTTGAATACATTTTTTTTTACTTTTGCATTATGTCAGGATTGTAAGCCTTTGTAGTCATATTGAGTAAAAAACGACTTTTTGCATTTGCAATATTTAAAAAAGCATATGTTTCGAGTAAAACTTCCAAAGATGCATTATTTCAGGCATTATTAGCCGTTTTTCATGTGTGGTGTTGGAGTTATGTTTAAATAACTGTCATATTGAATGTTACAGTATACAGTCATATTGGGTAAAACCTCATTTTTGGTTTTGCAAACTATAAAAAAAAACAACTGTGTCTAGTAAAACTCACATGTATTCAATATCACAGGTATTTTTAGACATTTTGCACGTTTGGATTAGGAGTTATGTTTTTATTGCTTTTTTCGCAGTATCTCAGGAATCTAACAACATTAGAGTCATGTTGAGTAAAAGACAACTCTTCGCATTTGCAAAATTTAAAAAAGCTTATGCTTCGAGTAAAACTCCCAAAGATGCATTATTTCAGACATTATTAGCATTTTTTTATGTGTGGTGTAGGGGTTATGTTTAAATAACTGTCATATTGAGTGTTAAATTATACGGTCATATTGAGTAAAACCTCATTTTTGTATTTGCAAACCATCAAAAAAAACTGTATCTAGTAAAACTCACATGTATTCAATATCACAGGCATTTTTAGACATTTTGAACGTTTGAATTAGGAATTATGTTGGAATACATTTGTATTGCTTTTTTCGCATTATCTCAGGATTCCAAGTACATTACTGTCAAATTAGTAGAAAAATACTTTTTGTTTGCGCCAACCTTACCAAATGTTTTTTTTTTTCCAGAAAAACTCTCAAAGATACATTTCTTCAGGTATTTTTAGACATGTTGCATTTCTACTTTTTCAGAACTACCAAAAATACACATCTCTAGGCATTATCAGCCATTTTGCATGTGGTTTTTAGAAGTTATGTTTGAATACATTTTTATTACTTTTTTCGCATGATGTCAGGATTGTAAGACTTTGTAGTCAATATGAGTAAAAAAGTACTTTTGGCATTTGCAATATTTAAAAAAGGATATGTATCGAGTAAAACTCCAAAGATGCATTATTTCAGGCATTATTAGTAATGTTTCATGTGTTGTGTAGGATTTATGTTTAAATAACTGTTATATTGAGTGTTACAGTATACAGTCATATTGAGTAAAACCTCATTTTTGTTTTTGCAAACTATAAAAAAAAACAACTGTGTCTAGTAAATCTAACATTTATTCAATATTACAGGCATTTTTAGACATTTTGCACGTTTGGATTAGGAGTTATGTTGGAATACATTTTTTTGTTTGTTTTTTTCGCATTATCTCAGGATTCTAAGAACATTATAGACATATTGAGTAAAAAACTACTTTTTGCATTCGCAAGATTTAAAAAAAGCATATGCTTAGAGTAAAACTCCCAAAGATGCATTATTTCAGGCATTATTAGCCATTTTTCATGTGTGGTGTAGGAGTTATGTTTAAATAACTGTCATATTGAGTGTTACAGTTTACAGTCATATTGAGTAAAACCTAGTTTTTGTATTTGTGATTCTTTCCAAAATACCCAATTCTGTTAAAACTCACATAAAATCAATATTACAGGCTTTTTTAGACAAATTTCAAGTTTGTTTTGGAGTTATGATTATAAACCTTTCATATTTAGTATGATAGTTACACTGTTATATTGAATAAAAAAACTAACTTGTGTCTTTTCTAACCTTACAAAAGATCAATTTTCTAGTACAACTAACAAAAATACACATCTCTAGGCATTATCAGCTGTTTTTCATGCGTCGTTTGGAATTTATGTTTGAATACATTTTTATTGCTTTTTTTGCATTATCTCAGGATTCTAAGTACATTACTGTCAAAGTAAAACATTATATTTTGTATTTGCAAACCTTGCCAAATGTTTTTTTTTCAGGAAAACTCTCAAAGATGCATTTCTTCAGGCATTATTAGACATTTTGCATGTATGGTGTAGGAGTTATGTTTAAATAACTGCCATATTGAGTGTTACATTATACAGTCAAATTGAGTAAAACCTAAATTTTGTATTTGCAAACCATAGAAAAACAACTGTATCTAGTAAAACTCACACGTATTCAATATCATAGGCATTTTTAGACATTTTGCACGTTTGGATTAGGAGTTATGTTTTTATTGCTTTTTTCGCATTATCTCAGGAATCTAAGAACATTATAATCATGTTGAGTAAAACACTACTTTTCGCATTTGCAAAATTTAAAAAAGCTTATGCTTCGAGTAAAACTCCAAAAGATGCATTATATCAGGCATCATTAGCCATTTTTCATGTGTGGTGTAGGAACTATGTTTAAATAATTGTCATATTGAGTGTTACAGTATACAGTCATATTGACTAAAACCTCATTTTTGTATTTGCAAACCATAAAAAAACAACTGCATCTAGTTAAACTCACACGTATTCAATATCATAGGCATTTTTTGACATTTTGCACGTTTGGATTAGGAATTATGTTTGAATACATTTTTATTGTTTTTTTCGCTTTATCTCCGGATTCTAAGTACATTACTGTCAAATTGAGTAAAAATTTTTATTTAGTTTTTGCAAACCTTGCCAAATGTTTTTTTTTTTAAGGCAAACTCCCAAAGATGCATTATTTCAGGCATTATCAGCTTTTTTTCATGTGTGGTGTAGGAGTTATATTTAAATAACTGTCATATTGAGTGTAACATTATACAGTCATATTGAGTAAAACCTCATTTTTGTATTTGCAAACCATAAAAAAATACTGTATCTAGTAAAACATTTTGAACGTTGGAATACCTTTTAATTGCTTTTTTCGCATTATCTCAGGATTCTAAGTACATTACTGTCAAATTAGTAGAAAAATACTTTTTGTTTTTGCCAACCTTACCAAATGTATTTTTTCCAGAAAAACTCTCAAAGATAATATTTCTTGAGGCATTTTTAGACACGTTGCATCTCTACTTTTGGAGTTATGTTTCAAAAACTGTCATTTTGAGTGTGACCAATATGAGGCCAGGAAAACCTAATTTTTGTATTTGTGAACCTCTCCAAAATACCTGATTCTGTTAAAACTCACATAAATTCAATATTATAGGCTTTTTAGACAAATTTCAAGTTTAGTTTTGGAGTTATGATTATAAACCTTTTATATTTAGTATGACTGTTACACTGTTATATTGAATCAAAAAACTAACTTGTGTCTTTGCAAACCTTACAAAAGATAATTGTTCTAGTACAACCAACAAAAATACATACCTCTAGGCATTATTAGCCATTTTGCATGTGCTTTTTAGAAGTTATGTTTGAATACATTTTTTTTTACTTATGTCAGGATTGTAAGCCTAAATAAGCCTAAATAAGCCTGAATAAAAAAATACTTTTTGCATTTGCAATATTTAAAAAAGCATATGTTTCGAGTAAAACTCCCAAAGATGCATTATTTCAGGCATTATTAGCCGTTTTTCATGTGTGGTGTTGGAGTTATGTTTAAATAACTGTCATATTGAGTGTTACAGTATACAGTCATATTGAGTAAAACCTCATTTTTGTTTTTGCAAAAAATAAAAAACAACAACTCTGTCTAATAAAACTCACATGTATTCAATATCACTGGCATTTTTAGACATTTTGCACGTTTGGATTAGGAGTTATGTTTTTATTGCTTTTTTCGCATTATCTCAGGAATCTAAGAACATTATAGTCATGTTGAGTAAAAAACTACTTTTTGCTTTTGCAAAATTTAAAAAAGCTAATGCTTCGAGTACAACTCCAAAAGATGCATTATTTCAGGCATTATTAGCCATTTTTCATGTGTGGTGTAGGAACTATGTTTAAATAACTGTCATATTGAGTGTTACAGTATACAGTCATATTGACTAAGACCTCATTTCTGTATTTGCAAACCATAGAAAAACAACTGCATCTAGTAAAACTCACACGTATTCAATATCATAGGCATTTTTAGACATTTTGCACGTTTGGATTAGGAATTATGTTTGAATACATTTTTATTGTTTTTTTTCGCTTTATCTCGGGATTCTAAGTACATTACTGTCAAATTAAGTAAAAAATTATATTTTGTTTTTGCAAACCTTGCCAAATGTTTTTTTTTTTCAGGAAAACTCTCAAAGATGCATTTCTTCAGGCATTATTAGACATTTTGCATGTGTGGTGTAGGAGTTATGTTTAAATAACTGTCAAATTGAGTGTTAAAGTATACAGTCATATTGAGTAAAACCTAAATTTTGTATTTGCAAGCCATAGAACTGTATCTAGTAAAACGAACATTAATTCAATATCACAGACATTTTTAGACATTTTGCACGTTTGGATTAGGAATTATGATGGAATACATTTACATTTTTTGTTTTCGCTTTATCTCAGGATTCTAAGTACATTACTGTCAAATTGAGTAAAAAACTACTTTTTGCATTTGCAATATTTAAATAAGCATATGTTTCGAGTAAAACACCCAAAGATGCATTATTTCAAGCATTATTAGCCATTTTGCATGTGTAGTGTAGGAGTAATGTTTAAATAACTGTCATATTTAGTGTTACAGTATACAGTCATATTGAGTAAAACCTAAATTTTGTATTTGCAAACCATAAAAAAACAACTGTAACTAGTAAAACTAACAATTATTCGATATCACAGGCATTTCTAGACATTTTGCACTATTGGATTAGGAATTATGTTGGAATACATTTTTTTTTGCTTTTTTCGCATTATCTCAGGATTCTAAGAACATTATAATCATGTTGAGTAAAAAACTACTTTTTGCATTTGCAAAATTTAAAAAAGCATTTGCTTCCAGTAAAACTCCCAAAGATGCATTATGCCAGGCACTATTAGCCATTTTTCATGTGTTGTGTAGGATTTATGTTTAAATAACTGATATATTGAGTGTTACAGTATACAGTCATATTGACTAAAACCTCATTTTTTATTTGCAAACCATAGAAAAACAACTGTATCTAGTAAAACTCACATGTATTCAATATCATAGGCATTTTTAGACATTTTGCACGTTTGGATTAGGAATTATGTTGGAATACATTTTTATTGTTTGTTTTCGCTTTATCTCAGGATTCTAAGAACATTGTCAAATTGAGTAAAAAATTATATTTTGTTTTTTCAGGAAAACTCTCAAAGATGCATTTTTTCAGGCATTATTAGACATTGTGCATGCATATTTTTGGAGTTTTGTTTCAAAAACCGTCATTTTGAGTGTGACCAATATGAGGCCCGTAAAATTGACAACTAAATGGTAACACCCCAATAAGTTTTTCAACTTGTTTAAGTCGGGGTCCACGCTAATCAATTCATGGTTAAAAAAAAGTGATTTCCTTCACCGAGCATCAAACCCGGATCGCAACGGTGAGCGCATTGAATCCTAACCACTAGACTGTACCATCAAGTACAGCCAGGAACAACACTTTACGTTACTAACCAATATAAATAAACCATTTATATATACACTTCAGTAGGCTAAATGAAACTCTTCAACATAACATTTCACTATGTAGATATATTTCCCAATGGTTCAACCGCCACCTGCCCGAATCTATTTAAAATATATTTTTTCGTCAATTCACCCGCCCGACCTGCTGTTTATCCGCGGACTCCACGGTTGTGACCGTAAACCGCGCATCTCTACTAGATACAGTTGTTTTTTTATTGTTTGCAAAGACAAAGATTTGGTTTTACTCAATATGACTGTATACAATATGACAGTTATTTTTACATAACTCTTACACCACACATGAAAAATGGCTAATAATGCCTGAAAAAATGCACCTTTGGGAGTTTTACTCGAAACATATGCTTTTTTAAATCTTGCAAATGCAAAAAGTAGTTTTTTACTCAATATGACGATAATGTTCTTAGAATCTTGAGATAATGTGACAATGCCTGGAGATATGTATCTTTGTTAGCGGTACTAGAAAAATAACATTTTGTAAAAAGTATGTTTTTACTCAATTTGACAAGAATGTACATACAATTCTGAGATAATGCAAAAAAAAGCAATACAAATGTATTCCATCATAATTCCTAATCCAAACGTGTAAAATGTGATGTAGGAACTATGTTTAAATAACTGTCATATTGAGTGTTACAGTATACTGTCATATTGACTAAAATCTCATTTTTGTATTTGCAAACCATAGAAAAACAACTGCATCTAGTAAAACTCGCACGTATTCAATATCATAGGCATTTTTAGACATTTTGCACGTTTGGATTAGGAATTATGTTTGAATACATTTTTATTGTTTTTTTTCCTGCTTTATCTCAGGATTCTAAGTATATTACTGTCAAATTGAGTAAAAAAAATGCATTTTGTTTTTGCAAACCTTGCCAAATGTTTTTTTCTTCAGGAAAACTCTCAAAGATGCATTTCTTCATGCATTATTAGTGACCAATATGAGGCCAGTAAAACCCAATGTTTGTATTTGTGATTCTTTCCAAAATACCAGTTTCTGGTAAAACTCACATAAATTCAATATTACAGGCTTTTTTAGACAAATTTCAAGTTTGGTTTTGGGGTTATGATTATAAACCTTTCTTATTGAATATGACAGTTACACTGTTATATTGCATAAAAAAACAACTTTTGTCTTTGCTAACCTTACAAAAGATCATTTTTCTAGTACAACTAACACAATTACACATCTCTACGCATTATTAGCCATTTTTCATGTGTTTTTTAGAAGTTATGTTTGAATACATTTTTATTGCTTTTTTTTGCATTATCTCAGGATTCTAAGTACATTACTGTCAAATTGAGTAAAAAATTATATTTTGTGTTTGCAAACCTTGCCAAATGTTTTTTTTCCAGGAAAACTCTCAAAGATGCATTTTTTCAGGCATTATTAGACATTTTCCATGTGTGTTGTAGGAGTTATGTTTAAATAACTGTCATATTGAGTGTTACAGTATACAGTCACATTGAGTAAAATCTAAATTTTTTATTTGCAAACCATAGAAAAACAACTGTATCTAGTAAAACTCACACGTATTCAATATCAAAGGCATTTTTAGACATTTTGCACGTTTGGATTAGGAATTATTATTTTATTGCTTTTTTCGCATTATCTTAGGAATCTAAGAACTTTATAGTCATGTTGAGTAAAAAACTACTTTTTGCATTTTCAAAATTTAAAAAAGCTTATGCTTTGAGTAAAACTCCCAAAGATGCATTATTTCAGGCATTATTAGACATTTTTCATGTGTGGTGTAGGAGTTATGTTTAAACAACTGTCATATTGAGTGTTACATTATACAGTCATATTGAGTAAAACCTAATTTTTGTATTTGCAAACCATAAAAAAAACCTATATTTAGTAAAACTCACATTTATTCAATATCACAGGCATTTTTAAACATTTTTAACGTTTGAATTAGGAATTATGTTGGAATACCTTTTAATTGCTTTTTTTGCATTATCTCAGGATTCTAAGTACATTACTGTCAAATTAGTAAAAAAATACTTTTTGTTTTCGCCAACCTTACCAAATGTTTTTTTTTCCAGAAAATTCTCAAAGATACATTTCTTCAGGCATTTTTAGACATGTTGCATTTCTACATTTGGAGTTTTGTTTCAAAAACTGTCATTTTGAGTGTGACCAATATGAGGCCAGAAAAACCTAATTTTTGTATTTGTCAACCTCTCCAAAATACCTGATTCTGTTAAAACTCACATAAATTCAATATTATAGGCTTTTTAGACAAATTTCAAGTTTGGTTTTGGAGTTATGATTATAAACCTTTCATATTTAGTATGACTGTTATACAGTTATATTGAATAAAAAAACTAACTTGTGTCTTTGCAAACCTTACAAAAGATCATTTTTCTAGTACAACTAACAAAAATACATATCTCTAGGCATTATTAGCCATTTTGCATGTGTTTTTTAGAAGTTATGTTTGAATACATTTTTTTTTACTTTTTTTGCATTATGTCAGTATTGTAAGCCTTTGTAGTCATATTGAGTAAAAAACGACTTTTTGCATTTGCAATATTTAAAAAAGCATATGTTTCGAGTAAAACTCCCAAAGATGCATTATTTCAGGCATTATTAGCCGTTTTTCATGTGTGGTGTTGGAGTTATGTTTAAATAACTGTCATATTGAGTGTTACAGTGTACAGTCATATTGAGTAAAACCTCTTTTTTTTTTTTTTGCAAACTATAAAAAAAAAAACTTTGTCTAGTAAAACTCACATGTATTCAATATCACAGGCATTTTTAGACATTTTGCACGTTTGGATTAGGAGTTATGTTGGAATACATTTGTATTGCTTTTTTCGCATTATCTCAGGATTCCAAGTACATTACTGTCAAATTAGTAGAAAAATACTTTTTGTTTTCGCCAACCTTACCAAATGTTTTTTTTTTTCCAGAAAAACTCTCAAAGATACATTTCTTCAGCCATTATTAGATATGTTGCATTTCTACTTTTGGAGTTATGTTTCAAAAACTGTCATTTTGAGTGTGACCAATATGAGGCCAGGAAAACATAATTTTTGTATTTGTGAACCTCTCCAAAATACCTGATTCCGTTAAAACTCACATGAATTCAATATTACAGGATTTTTTAGACAAATTTCAAGTTTGGTTTTGGAGTTATGATTATAAACCTTTCATAATTAATATGACAGTTACACTGTTATATTGAATAAAAAAAACTAACTTGTGTCTTTGCAAACCTTACAAAAGATTATTTTTCTAGTACAACTAACAAAAATACACATCTCTAGAAATTATCTGCCATTTTGCATGTGGTTTTTAGAAGTTATGTTTGAATACAATTTTATTACTTTTTTCGCATTATGTCAGGATTGTAAGACTTTGTAGTCATATTGAGTAAAAAACTACTTTTGGCCTTTGCAATATTTAAAAAAGGATATGTATCGAGTAAAACTCCCAAAGATGCATTATTTCAGGCATTATTAGCAATGTTTCATGTGTTGTGTAGGATTTATGTTTAAATAACTGTTATATTGAGTGTAAAAGTATACAGTCATATTGAGTAAAACCTCATTTTTGTTTTTGCAAACTATAAAAAAAAACAACTGTGTCTAGTTAATCTAACATTTATTCAATATTACAGGCATTTTTAGATTTTTTGCACGTTTGGATTAGGAGTTATGTTGGAATACATTTTTTGTTTGTTTTTTTCTTATTATCTCAGGATTCTAAGAACATTATAGACATATTGAGTAAAAAACTACTTTTTGCATTTGCAAGATTTAAAAAAAGCATATGCTTCGAGTAAAACTCCCAAAGATGCATTATTTAAGGCATTATTAGCCATTTTTCATGTGTTGTGTAGGAGTTATGTTTAAATAACTGTCATATTGAGTGTTACAGTATACAGTCATATTGAGTAAAACCTAGTTTTTGTATTTGTGATTCTTTCCAAAATACCCGATTCCGTTAAAACTCACATAAATTCAATATTACAGGCTTTTTTAGACAAATTTCAAGTTTGGTTTTGGAGTTATGATTATAAACCTTTCATATTTAGTATGATAGTTACACTGTTATATTGAATAAAAAAACTAACTTGTGTCTTTGCTAACCTTACAAAAGATCAAATTTCTAGTACAACTAACAAAAATACACATCTCTAGGCATTATCAGCCGTTTTTCATGCGTCGTTTGGAATTTATTTTTGAATACATATGTATTGCTTTTTTTGCATTATCTCAGGATTCTAAGTATAATACTGTCAAAGTAAAAAATTATATTTTGTTTTTGCAAACCTTGCCAAATGTTTTTTTTTCAGGAAAACTCTCAAAGATGCATTTCTTCAGGCATTATTATTCATTTTTCATGTGTGTTTTTGGAGTTATGTTTAAATAACTGTCATATTGAGTGTTACAGTATACAGTCACATTGAGTAAAATCTAAATTTTGTATTTGCAAACTATAGAAAAACAACTGTAGCTAGTAAAACTCACACGTATTCAATATCATAGGCATTTTAGACATTTTGCACGTTTGGATTAGGAGTTATGTTTTTATTGCTTTTTTCGAAATTATCTCAGGAATCTAAGAACATTATATTCATGTTGAGTAAAAAACTACTTTTCGCATTTGCAAAATTTAAGAAAGCTTATGCTTCGAGTAAAACTCCAAAAGATGCATTATTTCAGGCATTATTAGCCATTTTTCATGTGTGATGTAGGAACTATGTTTAAATAACTGTCATATTGAGTGTTACAGTATACTGTCATATTGACTAAAATCTCATTTTTGTATTTGCAAACCATAGAAAAACAACTGCATCTAGTAAAACTCGCACGTATTCAATATCATAGGCATTTTTAGACATTTTGCACGTTTGGATTAGGAATTATGTTTGAATACATTTTTATTGTTTTTTTTCCTGCTTTATCTCAGGATTCCAAGTACATTACTGTCAAATTGAGTAAAAAAAATGCATTTTGTTTTTGCAAACCTTGCCAAATGTTTTTTTCTTCAGGAAAACTCTCAAAGATGCATTTCTTCAGGCATTATTAGACATTTTGCATGTGTGGTGTAGGAGTTATGTTTAAATAACTGTCAAATTGAGTGTTACATTATACAGTCATATTGAGTAAAACCTCATTTTTGTATTTGCAAACCATAAAAAAAAACTGTATCTAGTAAAACTCACATTTATTCAATATCTCAGGCATTTTTAGACATTTTGACCGTTTGAATTAGGAATTATGTTGGAATACCTTTTAATTGCTTTTTTCGCATTATCTCAGGATTCTAAGTACATTACTCTCAAATTAGTAGAAAAATGCTTTTTGTTTTCGCCAACCTTACCAAATGTTTTTTTTTCCAGAAAAACTCTCAAAGATACATTTCTTCAAGCATTTTTAGACACGTTGCATTTCTACGTTTGGAGTTATGTTTCAAAAACTGTCATTTTGAGTGTGACCAATATGAGGCCAGGAAAACCAAATTTTTGTATTTGTGAACCTCCCCAAAATACCGGATTATGTTAAAACTCACATAAATTCAATATTATGGGCTTTTTAGACAAATTTCAAGTTTGGTTTTGGAGTTATGATTATAAACCTTTTATATTTAGTATGACTGTTACACTGTTCAATTGAATCAAAAAACTAACTTGTGTCTTTGCAAACCTTACAAAAATTTTTTTTTCTAGTACAACTAACAAAAATACATATCTCTAGGCATTATCAGCCATTTTGCATGTGCTTTTTAGAAGTTATGTTTGAATACATTTTTTTTACTTATGTCAGGATTGTAAGCCTTCATAGTCATATTGAGTAAAAAACTACTTTTTGCATTTGCAATATTTAAAAAAGCATATGTTTCGAGTAAAACTCCCAAAGATGCATTATTTCAGGCATTATAAGCCGTTTTTCATGTGTGGTGTTGGAGTTATGTTTAAATAACTGTCATATTGAGTGTTACAGTATACACTCATATTGAGTAAAACCTAATTTTTGTTTTTGCAAACAATTAAAAACAACAACTGTGTCTAGTAAAACTCACATATATTCAATATCACAGGCATTTTTAGACATTTTGCACGTTTGGATTAGGAGTTATGTTTTTATTGCTTTTTTCGCATTATCTCAGGAATCTAAGAACATTATAGTCATGTTGAGTAAAAAACTACTTTTTGCATTTGCAAAATTTAAAAAAGCTAATGCTTAGAGTAAAACTCCAAAAGATGCATTATTTCAGGCATTATTAGCCATTTTTCATGTGTGGTGTAGGAACTAAATAACTGTCATATTGAGTGTTACAGTATACAGTCACATTGAGTAAAATCTAAATTTTGTATTTGCAAACCTTAGAAAAACAACTGTATCTAGTAAAACTCACACGTATTCAATATCATAGGCATTTTAGAGATTTTGCACGCTTGGATTAGGAATTATGTTTGAATATATTTTAATTGTTTTTTTCATCTATGGTGTAGGAACTATGTTTAAATAATTGTCATATTGAGTGTTACAGTATACAGTCATATTGACTAAAACCTCATTTTTGTATTTGCAAACCATAGAAAAACAACTGCATCTAGTAAAACTCACACGTATTCAATATCATAGGCATTTTTAGACATTTTGCACGTTTGGATTAGGAATTATATTTGAATACATTTTTATTGTTTTTTTCGCTTTGTCTCCGGATTCTAAGTACATTACTGTCAAATTGAGTAAAATTTTTTATTTAGTTTTTGCAAACCTTGCCAAATGTTTTTTTTTTTTCAGGAAAACTCCCAAAGATGCATTATTTCAGGCATTATTAGCCATCTTTCATGTGTGGTGTAGGAGTTATGTTTAAATGACTGTCATATTGAGTGTTACATTATACAGTCATATTGAGTAAAACCTTTTTTTGTATTTGCAAACCATAAAAAAATACTGCATCTAGTAAAACATTTTGAACGTTTGAATTAGGAATTATGTTGGAATACCTTTTAATTGCTTTTGTCGCATTATCTCAGGATTCTAAGTACATTACTGTCAAATTAGTAGAAACATAATTTTTGTTTTCGCCAACCTTACCAAATGTATTTTTTCCAGAAAAACTCTCAAAGATACAGTTCTTCAGGCATTTTTAGACACGTTGCATTTCTACTTTTGGAGTTATGTTTCAAAAACTGTCATTTTGAATGTGACCAATATGAGGCCAGGAAAACCAAATTTTTGTATTTGTGAACCTCTCCAAAATACCTGATTCTGTTAAAACTCACATAAATTCAATATTATAGGCTTTTTAAACACATTTCAAGTTTGGTTTTGGAGTTATGATTATAAACCTTTCATATTTGATATGACAGTTACACTGTTATATTGCATAAAAAAACAACTTTTGTCTTTGCTAACCTTACAAAAGATCATTTTTCTAGTACAACTAACAAAATTACACATCTCTACGCATTATTAGCCATTTTTCATGTGTTGTTTAGAAGTTATGTTTGAATACATTTTTATTGCTTTTTTCACATTATCTCAGGATTCCAAGAACATTATAGTCATATTGAGTAAAAAACTACTTTTTGCATTTGCAAGATTTAAAAAAGAATATGCTTTGAGTAAAACTCCCAAAGATGCATTATTTCAGGCATTATTAGGCATTTTTCATGTGTGCTGTAGGAGTTATGTTTAAATAACTTTCATGTCGGGAGTTACAGTATACAGTCATATTGAGTAAAACCTACTTTTTATATTTGTGATTCTTTCCAAAATACCCGATTCTGGTAAAACTCACATAAATTCAATATTACAGGCTTTTTTAGACAAATTTCACGCTTAGTTTTGGAGTTATGATTATAAACCTTTCATATTTAGTATGACAGTTACACTGTTATATTGAATAAAAAAACGAACTTGTGTCTTTGCAAACCTTACAAAAGATCATTTTTCTAGTACAACTAACAAAAATACATATCTCTAGGCATTATTAGCCATTTTGCATGTGTTGTTTAGAAGTTATGTTGGAATACATTTTTATTGCTTTTTTCGCATTATCTCAGGATTCTAAGACTATTATAGTCATATTGAATAAAAAACTACTTTTTGCATTTGCAAGATTTTAAAAAAGCATATTTTTCGAGTAAAACTCCTAAAGATGCATTATTTCAGGCAATATTAGCCATTTTGCATGTGTGGTGTAGGAGTTATGTTTAAATAACTGTCATATTGAGTGTTACAGTATACAGTTATATTGAGTAAAACCTCATTTTTGTACTTGCAAACAATAGAAAAACAACTGTATCTAGTAAAACTCATATGTATTTAATATCACAGGCATTTTTAGACATTTTGCATGTTTGGATTAGGAATTATGTTGGAATACATTTTTATTGCTTTTTTCGCATTATCTCAGGATTATAAGTACATTACAGTCAAATTTAGTAAAAAAAAATACTTTCTGTTTTTGCAAACATTACCAAATGTTTTTTTTTCCATTAAAACTCTCAAAGATACATTTCTTCAGGCATTATTAGTCATTTAGCATTTCTACTTTTGGAGTTATGTTTCAAAAACTGTCATTTTGAGTGTGACCAATATGAGGCCAGGAAAACATAATTTTTGTATTTGTGAACCTCACAAAATACCTGATTCTGTTAAAACTCACATAAATTCAATATTATAGGCTTTTTAGATACATTTCAAGTTTGGTTTTGGAGATATGATTATAAACCTTTCATATTTAGTATGACTGTTACACTGTTATATTGAATAAAAAAACTAACTTGTGTCTTTGCTAACCTTAAAAAAGATACATTTTCTAGTACAACTAACAAAAATACACATGTCTAGGCCTTATCAGCCATTTTTCATATGTTGTTTGGAATTTATGTTTGAATACAATTATATTGCTTTTTTCGCATTATCTCAGGATTCTAAGTACATTACTGTCAAATTGAGTAAAACATTATTTTTTGGGGTTTTTTTTCAGGAAAACTCTCAAAGATGCATTTCTTCAGGCATTATTAGACATTTTGCATGTGTGGTGTAGGAGTTATGTTTAAATAACTGTCATATTGAGTGTTACAGTATACAGTCACATTGAGTAAAACCTAAATTTTGTATTTGCAAACCATAGAAAAACAACTGTATCTAGTAAAACTAACATTAATTCAATATCACAGGCATTTTAGGACATTTTGCACGTTTGGATTAGGAGTTTTGTTGAATACATTTTTATTGCTTTTTTTGCATTATCTCAGGAATCTAAGAGCATTATAGTCATGTTGAGTAAAAAACAACTTTTTGCATTTGCAAAATTTAAAAAAATTTTTGCTAAATTTTGTATTTGCAAACCATAAAAAAAACCTATATCTAGTAAAACTCACATTTATTCAATATCAAAGGCCTTTTTAGACATTTTGAACGTTTGAATTAGGAATTATGTTGGAATACCTTTTAATTGCTTTTTTTGCATTATCTCAGGATTCTAAGTACATTACTGTCAAATTAGTAGAAAAATACTTTTTGTTTTCGCCAACCTTACCAAATGTTTTTTTTTCCAGAAAAACTCTCAAAGATACATTTCTTCAGGCATTTTTAGACATGTTGCATTTCTACTTTTGGAGTTATGTTATAAAAACTGTCATTTTGAGTGTGTCCAATATGAGGCCAGGAAAACCTAATTTTTGTATTTGTAAACCTCTCCAAAATACCTCATTCTGTTAAAACTCACATAAATTCAATATTATAGGCTTTTTAGATACATTTCAAGTTTGGTTTTGGAGTTATGATTATAAACCTTTCATATTTAGTATGACTGTTACACTGTTATATTGAATCAAAAAACTAACTTGTGTCTTTGCAAACCTTACAAAAAATCATTTTTCTAGTACAACTAACAAAAATAAATATCTCTAGGCATTATTAGCCATTTTGCATGTGTTTTTTAGAAGTTATGTTTGAATACATTTTTTTTTACTTTTTTTGCATCGTCAGGATAGTAAGCCTTTGTAGTCATATTGAGTAAAAAACGACTTTTTGCATTTGCAATATTTAAAAAAAGCATATGTTTCGAGTAAAACTCCCAAAGATGCATTATTTCAGGCATTATTAGCCGTTTTTCATGTGTGGTGTTGGAGTCATGTTTAAATAACTTTCATATTGAGTGTTACAGTATACAGTCATATTGAGTAAAACCTCATTTTTGTTTTTGCAAACTATAAAAAAAACAACTGTGTCTAGTAAAACTCACATGTATTCAATATCACAGGTATTTTTAGACATTTTGCACGTTTGGATTAGGAGTTATGTTTTTATTGCTTTTTTCGCAGTATCTCAGGAATCTAAGAACATTATAGTCATGTTGAGTAAAAGACAACTTTTCGCATTTGCAAAATTGAAAAAAGCTTATGCTTCGAGTATAACTCCCAAAGATGCATTATTTCAGACATTACTTGCATTTTTTTATGTGTGGTGTAGGAGTTATGTTTAAATAACTGTCATATTGAGTGTTAAATTTTTTCGGTCATATTGAGTAAAACCTAATTTTTGTATTTGCAAACCATCAAAAAAAACTGTATCTAGTAAAACTCACATGTATTCAATATCACAGGCATTTTTAGACATTTTGAACGTTTGATTTAGGAATTATTTTGGAATACATTTTTATTGCTTTTTTCGCATCATCTCAGGATTCTAAGTTCATTACTGTCAAATTAGTAGAAAAATACTTTTTGTTTTCGCCAACCTTACCAAATGTTTTTTTTTTCAGAACTACCAAAAATACACATCTCTAGGCATTATCAGCCATTTTGCATGTGGTTTTTAGAAGTTATGTTTGAATACATTTTTATTACTTTTTTCGCATGATGTCAGGATTGTAAAACTTTGTAGTCAATATGAGTAAAAAACTACTTTTGGCATTTGCAATATTTAAAAAAGGATATGTATCGAGTAAAACTCCCAAAGATGCATTATTTCAGGCATTATTAGTAATGTTTCATGTGTTGTGTAGGATTTATGTTTAAATAACTGTTATATTGAGTGTTACAATATACAGTCATATTGAGTAAAACCTCATTTTTGTTTTTGCAAACTATAAAAAAAACAACTGTGTCTAGTAAATCTAACATTTATTCAATATTACAGGCATTTTTAGACATTTTGCACGTTTGGATTATGAGTTATGTTGGAATACATCTTTTTTGTTTGTTTTTTTCGCATTATCTCAGACATATTGAGTAAAAAACTACTTTTTGCATTTGCAAGATTTAAAAAAAAGCATATGCTTCGAGTAAAACTCCCAAAGATGCATTATTTCAGGCATTATTAGCCATTTTTCATGTGTGGTGTAGGAGTTATGTTTAAATAACTGTCATATTGAGTGTTACAGTTTACAGTCATATTGAGTAAAACCTAGTTTTTGTATTTGTGATTCTTTCCAAAATACCCGATTCTGTTAAAACTCACATAAAATCAATATTACAGGCATTTTTAGACATTTTGCACGTTTGGATTAGGAATTATGTTGGAGGACATTTCATTGCTTTTTTCGCATTAGCTCAGGATTCTCAGTACATTACTGTGAAATTGGGTAAAAAATTACTTTTTGTTTTTGCACATCTTACCATATGTTTTTTTTTCCAGTAAAACTCAAAATGATACATTTCTTCAGGCATTATTAGACATTTTGCCCGTGTATTGAGTAAAACCAAATTTTTGTATTCGCGAACCATAAAAAAACAACTGTGTCTAGTAAAACTCAAATGGATTCAATATCACAGGCATTTTTACACATTTTGCACGTTTGGATTAGGAATTATGCTGGAATACATTTGTATTGCTTTTTTCTTGCAATATCTCAGACTTGTATGTACATTCTTGTCAAATTGAGTAAAAACATACTTTTTACAAAATATAATTTTTCTAGTACCGCGAACAAAGATACATATCTCTAGGCATTATTAGTCATTTTGCATTTGTTGTTTAGAAGGGATGTTTGAAAACATTTTTATTGCTTTTGTCACATTATCTCAAGATTCTAAGAACATTATTGTCATATTGAGTAAAAAACTACTTTTTGCATTTGCAAGATTTAAAAAAGCATATGTTTCGAGTAAAACTCCCAAAGATGCATTTTTTCAGGCATCATTAGCCATTTTTCATGTGTGGTGTAGGAGTTATGTAAAAAAAACTGTCATATTGTATACAGTCATATTGAGTAAAACCAAATTTTTGTATTTGCAAACAATAAAAAAAAACAACTGTATCTAGTAGAGATGCGCGGTTTACGGTCACAACCGTGGAGTCCGCGGATAAACAGCAGGTCGGGCGGGTGACTTGACGAAAAAATATATTCTAAATAGATTCGGGCAGGTGGCGGTTGAACAATTGGGAAATATATATACATAGTTAAATGTTATGTTGAAGAGGTTCATTTAGCCTACTGACGTGTATATATAAATGGTTTATTTGTATTGGTTAGTAACGTAAAGTGTTGTTCCTGGCTGTACTTGATGGTACAGTCTAGTGGTTAGGATTCAATGCGCTCACCGTCGCGATCCGGGTTTGATGCTCGGTCAAGGAAATCACTTTTTTTTACCATGAATTGATTAGCGTGGACCCCGACTTAAACAAGTTGAAAAACTTATTGGGGTGTTACCATTTAGTGGTCAATTGTACGGAATAGGTACTGTACTTGGCAATCTATTAATAAAAGTATCAATCAAAACAATCCATACAACACGTCACAGACAACGTCACGCTAACATCACGTGACACTTCTGATGAAGGCTGCAGAAGCAAGGTAGCCCAAACTTGTCAGGTACAACACTTTATCTTACTAGCCTATAAAAATCAACCATTTATAGATAGTTCAATGTTGTTACCCACATACGAAAAACAAGCAGCACCCTTTTAAACAGTATGTGGGCTTACTTTTATTTTGAAGTGTCTCGTTTGGTCTGTGGACGGATGTAAGGAAGCTACTTCCGGGTATGAGTACACATTTTTTTGATGCATTAGAAAGAAGAAAGAGAGCGGCTGATTGTAACAAAGACTAAAAAGTGTCACAGGGACTTTAAGCGTTTGGGATCTAAGAGCCAGAAGATCACAATTGCCTCCATCTTCTTCCGCTTATCAGAAGTCGGGTCGCGGGGGCAGCAGCCTAAGCAGGAAAGCCCAGTCTTCCCACTCCCAAGCCACTTCATCTAGCTCCTACCCGGGGAATCCCGAAGCGTTGCCAGGCCAGCCGGGAGACAAAGTCTTCCCAGCGTGTCCTGGATCTTCCCCGTGGCCTCCTACCGGTTGGACATGCCCTAATCGCCTCCCTAGGGAGGGGTGCGGGTGGCATCCTGACCAGATGCCCGAACCACCTCATCTGGCTCCAACAGCCATACAAGTCACACTGACGGTGGCCATACAAACAAATTTCACACTGTTACAAATATGCGCCACACTGTGAACCCACATCAAACAAGAATGACAAACACATTTCGCGAGAACATCTTCACCGTAACACAAAATAAACACAAAATAACAAATACCCAGAATGCCATGCAGCGCTACTCGCCCGGGCTACACCCCCGCAACCACCAAACCCCGCCCACCTCAACCGACACATGGAGGGGGGCAGTGGTGGCGGGGGTGTAGCCCGGAAGAGTAGCACTGCATGGAATTCTGGGTATTTGTTCTTTTGTGTTTATTTTGTGTTACGGTGAAGATGTTCTCCCAAAATGTGTTTGTCATTCTTGTTTGATGTGGGTTCACAATATGTGGTGCATATTTGTAACAATGTTAACATTTTTTGGACAGCCACCGTCAGTGTGATCTATATAGCTGTTGATCAAGTATGTTATGGACAAACTATGACGAGCACAAAAGTCTAATAACAAAACACCACTTGCAGTACTGTCACAGCAGGCCTTAAAGATGCTTGTCCAGTCGATATTGGATAGCCCTTCACTAGGGCCACAGGGAGTCTCCTGTAAAAATTGGCAAGTATGTTGCCAGGTCAGTATTGCCATTCAAGGAAGGTGTATTCACTTTTCACGTAGTTTCTACACACTATAGCCCCCCGGTAAACCGAGATTGAGACTCTTGATCTTAATAATTCAGAAAAAATCTGTAAAATAATCATGTTTTTCTGTGGAACCGCCAGCATTGTCACTCCATTAAAGTTGGTTGATCGTAATTAATTGGAAAAACTCTGTAGAAAAAAGGTATTTTTCTGCAGAACTGTTTGCATTGTCACTTTATTAAAGGTGGTTGATCTTAACAATTTAGTAAAAATCTGAAAAATGTTGATATTTTTCCACAAAACGTTTAATGAAAGATTCTGTAAATATAATGTTTTAGATCATTATTTGGTCTACAGTGTTTTACTTTAATTTTATGGTTTTCATTTGGCAGCCGTAGCTACCAGTAGATTAGTTTTTTTACAGAATTTTTTTTTACAGTGTACATTGTGTGTTTGAGAACCTTAAAAAATATATTTTTTTCTTGTAAAACTGACAAAGATACACTAAAAAAAAATTCTGTAAAAAAAAACTGTCATCTACTGGCAGATACGGCTGCCAAACGAAAACTATAAAATTTAAGTAAAACATTGCAAACCAAATCCATCCATCCATCCATCATCTTGTGCTTATCCGAGGTCGGGTCGCGGGGGCAGCAGCCTAAGCAGGGAAGCCCAGACTTCCCTATCTCCAGCCACTTCGTCTAGCTCTTCCCGGGGATCCCGAGGCGTTCCCAAGCCAGCCGGGAGACATAGTCTTCCCAACGTGTCCTGGGTCTTCCCCGTGGCCTCCTACCAGCTGGACGTGCCCTAAACACATCCCTAGGGAGGCGTTCGGGTGGCATCCTGACCACATGCCCGAACCACTTCATCTGGCTCCTCTCGATGTGGAGGAGCAGCGGCTTTACGTTGAGCTCCTCCCGGATGGCAGAGCTTCTCACCCTATCTCTAAGGGAGCGCCCCGCCACCCGGCGGACGAAACTCATTTCGACCGCTTGTACCCGTGATCTTATCCTTTCGGTCATGACCCAAAGCTCATGACCATAGGTGAGGATGGGAACGTAGATCGACCGGTAAATTGAGAGCTTTGCCTTCCGGCTCAGCTCCTTCTTCACCACAACGGATCGATACAACGTCCGCATTACTGAAGACGCCGCACCGATCCGCCTGTCGATCTCACGATCCACTCTTCCCCCACTCGTGAACAAGACTCCTAGGTACTTGAACTCCTCCACTTGGGGCAGGGTCTCCTCCCCAACCCGGAGATGGCACTACACCCTTTTCCGGGCGAGAACCATGGACTCGGACTTGGAGGTGCTGATTCTCATTCCGGTCGCTTCACACTCGACTGCGAACCGATCCAGTGAGAGCTGAAGATCCCGGCCAGATGAAGCCATCAGGACTACATCATCTGCAAAAAGCAGAGACCTAATCCCGTGGCCACCAAACCGGAACCCCTCAACGCCTTGGCTGCGCCTAGAAATTCTGTCCATAAAAGTTATGAACAGAATCGGTGACAAAGGACAGCCTTGGCGGAGTCCAACCCTCACTGGAAACGTGTCTGACTTACTGCCAGCAATGCGGACCAAGCTCTGACACTGATCATACAGGGAGCGGACTGCCACAATAAGACAGTCCGATACCCCATACTCTCTGAGCACTCCCCACAGGACTTCCCGAGGGACACGGTCGAATGCCTTCTCCAAGTCCACAAAGCACATGTAGACTGGTTGGGCAAACTCCCATGCACCCTCAAGAACCCTGCCGAGAGTATAAAGCTGGTCCACAGTTCCACGACCAGGACGAAAACCACACTGTTCCTCCTGAATCCGAGGTTCGACTATCCGGCGAAGCCTCCTCTCCAGTACACCTGAATAAACCTTACCGGGAAGGCTGAGGAGTGTGATCCCACGATAGTTGGAACACACCCTCCGGTCCCCCTTCTTAAAGAGAGGGACCACCACCCCGGTCTGCCAATCCAGAGGTACCGCCCCCGATGTCCACGCGATGCTGCAGAGTCAGTGCACTATCAACACCGTGTATGGTGCATGGTGTTCTGCTGACTTCGACTGCGGATGTTGTGGATCGGTAGAAGGAATACTTCGAAGACCTCCTCAATCCCACCAACACGTCTTTCTTTCTTTGCAAACCAAATAATAATCAAAAACATTATATTTACAGAAATTTTCATGAAACGTTTTGCGGAAAAATATCGTAATTTTACAGATTTTTACAATATTATTGAGGTCAACAACCTTTAATAAAGTATTGATGCAAACAGTTTTGCAGAAAAATACTTTTATTCTACAGAGTTTTTCCAAATTAATATGATCAACCAACTTTAATAAAGTGACAATGCTGGCATTTCCACAGAAAAATACCATTATTTTACACTCTTTCTGAATTGTTAAAATAGGGGGGTTCAATCTCAATTTAACAGGGGGCCACTGGATGCTGAAACTACATGAAAAGAGGATTCAGCTTCTTTGAATGACCATCCAGACCTAGCAACACACTTGCGAATCCTCCCAATTTTACGAGAGGCTTCCTGTGACCCTCGCAATGGATTGTCCCTATATCGACCGGACAAATATTTTAATGTGGTGCTGTGACAGCACTGCCTTCAACTTCCTTGACAACCTTTTTGTCGTGTTCGCTCATTCAGCAAACCAACAGCATGCCGAGTGGCCGCACACATGTTACGCGAGGATTTGTTGGTTGTACAATGTTGACTACAAGACGTACTTGATTAACAGCATTACAAATCACACTGACGGGAGCTGTACAAAAAAAATTAACACTGTTACAAATATGCGCCAATATTGTGAAACCACATCAAACAAGAATGACGAACACATTTCGGGAGAACATCTTTACCGTAACACAAAATAAACACAAAAGAACAAATACCCAGAATTCCATGCAGCACTACTCTTCCGGGCTACACCCCTGCCACCACCCCACATCACGGCCCCCCTCCTTGCGTCAGTTGAGGCGGGCGGGGTTGGTGGTTGCGGGGGTGTAGCCCGGAAGAGTAGCGCTGCATGGCATTCTGGGTATTTGTTCTTTTGTGTTTATTTTGTGTTACGGTGAGATGTTCTCCCGAAATGTGTTTGTCATTCTTGTTTGATGAGGGTTCACAGTGTGGCGCATATTTGTAACAGTGTGAAATTTGTTTGTACGGCCACCGTCAGTGTGACCTGTGTGGCTGTTGGCTGTTGATCAAGTATGTCTTGCACTCATCAGCGTGTGCCATATTACAGAGAAAAATGTTAAATTGTTAGTAAAAGCATTAACCTTTATATGCCAGGCTTCAAATATGTTTAGCCTGACGGTACCTGTCCGCTGCCTCCGGAGGATTGTCATACTAAATATGAAAGGTTTATAATAATAACTCCAAAACCAAACATGAAATTTGTCTTAAAAAGCCTTAATGTTGAATGTATGTGAGTTTTACCTGGATCAGGTATTTTGGAAAGAATCACAAATACAAAACTTAGGTTTTACTGGCCTCATATTAGTCACACTCAAAATTACAGTTTTAAAACATAACTCCAAAAATACACATGCATAATGTCTAATAATAACTGTAGAAATGCATCTTTGAGAGTTTTCCTGAAAAAAAATAATTGGGTAAGGTTTGCAAAAACAAAATTTAATTTTTTACTCAATTTGACATTTGCATTGCGAAAAAAGAGATACAAATGTATTCCAACATAATTCCTAATCCAAACGTGCAAAATGTCGAAAAATGCCTGTGATATTGAATACATGTGAGTTTTACTAGATACAGTTGTTTTTCTATGGTTTGTAAATACAAAAATGAGGTTTTACTCAATATGACTGTATACTGTAACACTCAATATGACAGTTATTTAAACTAACTCCTACACCACACATGAAAAATGGCTAATAATGCCTGAAATAATGCATCTTTGGGAGTTTTACTCGAAACATATGCTTTTTTAAATCTTGCAAATGCAAAAAGTAGTTTTTTATTCAATATGACTATAATAGTCTTAGAATCCTGAGATAATGCAAAAAAAGCAAAAAAATGTATGCAAACATAACTTCTAAACAACACATGAAAAATGGCTAACAATGCCTAGGGATGTGTATTTTTGTTAGTGTACTAGAAAAATAATCTTTTGTAAGGTTTGCAAAGACACAAGTTAGTTTTTTTATTCAATATAACAGTGTAACTGTCATATTAAGTATGAAAGGTTTATAATCATAACTCCAAAACCAAACTTGAAATTTGTCTAAAAAAGCCTGTAATGTTGAATTTGTGTGGGTTTTAGCAGAATCAGGTATTTTGGAAATGTTCACAAATACAACAATTAGGTTTTGCTGGCCTCATATTGGTCACACTCAAAGGACAGTTTTTGAAACATAACTCAAAAAGTAGAAATGCAAAATGTCTAATAATGCCTGAAGAAATGTATCTTGGACAGTTTTACTGGAAAAAAACATTTGGTAAGATTTGCGAAAACAAAAAGTATTATTTTACTAAATTTGACAGTAATGTACTTATAATTCTGAGATAATGCGAAAAAAGCAATAAAAATGTATTCTAACATAATTCCCAATACAAACGTGCAAAATGTCTAAAAATGCCTGTGATATTAAATACATATGAGTTTTACTAGATACAGTTGTTTTTCTATTGTTTGCAATACAAAAATGAGGTTTTACTCAATATAACTGTATACTGTAACACTCAATATGACAGTTATTTAAACATAACTCCTACACCACACATGAAAAATTGCTAATAATGCCTGAAATAATGCATCTTTTGGATTTTACTCGAAATATATGCTTTTTTAATCTTGCAAATGCAAAAAGTAGTTTTTTACTCAATATGAATATAATGTTCTTAGAATCCTGAGATAATAAGAAAAAAGCAATGAAAATGTATTCCAATATGACTCCTAATCAAACGTGCAAAAATGTCTAAAAATGCCTGTGATATTGAAATAATGTTAGTTTTACTAGATACAGTTGTTTTTCTATGGTTTGCAAATACAAAATTTAGGTTCTACTCAATATGTAACACTGTAACACTTAATATGACAGTTATTTTAACATAACTCCTACACCACACATGAAAAATGGCTAATAATGCCTGAAATAATGCATCTTTGGGAGTTTTACTCGAAACATATGCTTTTTTAATCTTTCAAATGAGTAAAGGCGTTTTTTTACTAAATATGACAATAATGTTCTTACAATCCTGACATAATGCGAAAAAATGAATAAAATTGTATTCAAACATAACTTCTAAACAGCACATGAAAAATTGCTGATAATGCCTAGAGATGTATATTTTTGTTAGTTGTACTAGAAAAATATTCTTTTGTAAGGTTTGCAAAGACACAAGTTAGTTTTTTTTATTCAATATAACAGTGTAACTGTCATATTAATTATGAAAGGTTTATCATCATAACTCCAAAACCAAACTTGAAATGTGTCTAAAAAATCCTGTAATATTGAATTCATGTGAGTTTTAACAGAATCAGGTATTTTGGAAAGGTTCACAAATACAAAAATTAAGTTTTGCTGGCCTCATATTGGTCACACTCAAAAGGACAGTTTTTGAAACATAACTCCAAAAGTAGAAATGCTAAATGTCTAATAATGCCTGAAGAAATGTATCTTTGAGAGTTTTAATGGAAAAAAAAAAACATTTGGTAATGTTTGCAAAAACAGAAAGTATTTTTTTTTACTAAATTTGACTGTAATGTACTTATAATCCTGAGATAATGCGAAAAAAGCAATAAAAATGTATTCCAACATAATTCCTAATCCAAACGTGCAAAATGTCTGAAAATGCCTGTGATATTAAATACATATGAGTTTTACTAGATACAGTTGTTTTTCCATTGTTTGCAAATACAAAAATGAGGTTTTACTCAATATAACTGTATACTAACACTCAATATGACAGTTATTTAAACATAACTCCTACACCACACATGAAAAATGGCTAATAATGCCTGAAATAATGCATCTTTTGGATTTTTACTCGAAATATATGCTTTTTTAAATCTTGCAAATGCAAAAAGTAGTTTTTTACTTAATATGACTATAATATTCTTGGAATCCTGAGATAATGTGAAAAAAGCAATAAAAATGTATTCAAACATAACTTCTAAACAACACATGAAAAATGGCTAATAATGCGTAGAGATGTGTAATTTTGTTAGTTGTACTAGAAAAATGATCTTTTGTAAGGTTTGCAAAGACATAAGTTAGTTTTTTACTAGATACAGTTGTTTTTCTATGGTTTGCAAATACAAAATTTAGGTTTTACTCAATTTGACTGTATACTGTAACACTCAATATGACAGTTATTTAAACATAACTCCTACACCATACATGCAAAATGTCTAATAATGCCTGAAGAAATGCATCTTTGAGAGTTTTCCTGAAAAAAAAAACATTTGGCAAGGTTCGCAAAAACAAAATATAATGTTTTACTTTGACAGTAATGTACTTAGAATCCTGAGATAATGCAAAAAAAAGCAATACAAATGTATTCAAAAATAAATTCCAAACGACGCATGAAAAACGGCTGATAATGCCTAGAGATGTGTATTTTTGTTGGTTGTACTAGAAATTTGATCTTTTGTAAGGTTAGCAAAGACACAAGTTAGTTTTTTTATTCAATATAACAGTGTAACTATCATACTAAATATGAAAGGTTTATAATCATAACTCCAAAACCAAACTTGAAATTTGTCTAAAAAAGCCTGTAATATTGCATTTATGTGAGTTTTAACGGAATCGGGTATTTTGGAAAGAATCACAAATACAAAAACTAGGTTTTACTCAATATGACTGTATACTGTAACACTCAATATGACAGTTATTTAAACATAACTCCTACACCACACATGAAAAATGGCTAATAATGCCTCAAATAATGCATCTTTGGGAGTTTTACTCGAAGCATATGCTTTTTTTAAATCTTGCAAATGCAAAAAGTAGTTTTTTACTCAATATGTCTATAATGTTCTTAGAATCCTGAGATAATGCGAAAAAAACAAACAAAAGAAATGTATCCCAACATAACTTCTAATCCAAACGTGCAAAAAATCTAAAAATGCCTGTAATATTGAATAAATGTTAGATTTACTAGACACAGTTGTTTTTTTTATAGTTTGCAAAAACAAAAATGAGGTTTTACTCAATATGACTGTATACTTTAACACTCAATATAACAGTTATTTAACATAAATCCTACACAACACATAAAACATTGCTAATAATGCCTGAAATAATGCATCTTTGGGAGTTTTACTCGATACATATCCTTTTTTAAATATTGCAAAGGCCAAAAGTCGTTTTTTACTCAATATGACTACAAAGTCTTACAATCCTGACATAATGCGAAAAAAGTAATACAATTGTATTCAAACATAACTTCTAAAAACCACATGCAAAATGGCTGATAATGCCTAGAGATGTGTATTTTTGTTAGTTGTACTAGAAAAAATAATCTTTTGTAAGGTTTGCAAAGACACAAGTTAGTTGTTTTATTCAATATAACTGTGTAACAGTCATACTAAATATGAAAGGTTTATAATCAGAACTCCAAAACCAAACTTGAAATTTGTCTAAAAAACCTATAATATTGAGTTCATGTGAGTTTTAACAGAATCAGGTATTTTGGAGAGGTTGACAAATACAAAAATTAGGTTTTCCTGGCCTCATATTGGTCACACTCAAAATGACAGTTTTTGAAACATAACTCCAAAAGTAGAAATGCAACATGTCTAAAAATGCCTAAAGAAATGTATCTTTGAGAATTTTTCTGGAAAAAAAAAACATTTGGTAAGGTTGGCGAAAACAAAAAGTATTTTTCTACTAATTTGACAGTAATGTACTTAGAATCCTGAGATAATGCAAAAAAAGCAATTAAAAGGTTTTCCAACATAATTCCTAATTCAAACGTTAAAAATGTTTAAAAATGCCTGTGATATTGAATAAATATGAGTTTTACTAAATATAGGTTTTTTTTATGGTTTGCAAATACAAAAATGAGGTTTTACTCAATATGACTGTATAATGTAACACTCAATATGACAGTTGTTTAAACATAACTCCTACACCACACATGAAAAATGTCTAATAATGCCTGAAATAATGCATCTTTGGGAGTTTTACTCAAAGCATAAGCTTTTTTAAATTTTGAAAATGCAAAAAGTAGTTTTTTACTCAACATGACTATAAAGTTCTTAGATTCCTAAGATAATGCGAAAAAGCAATAAAATAATAATTCCTAATCCAAACGTGCAAAATGTCTAAAAATGTCTTTGATATTGAATACGTGTGAGTTTCACTAGATACAGTTGTTTTTCTATGGTTTGCAAATACAAAATTTAGATTTTACTCAATGTGACTGTATACTGTAAAACTCAACATGACAGTTATTTAAACATAACTCCTACAACAGTCATGGAAAATGTCTAATAATGCCTGAATAAATGCATCTTTGAGAGTTTTCCTGGAAAAAAAAGCATTTGGCAAGGTTTGCAAAAACAAAATATAATTTTTTACTCAATTTGACAGTAATATACTTAGAATCCTGAGATAATGCAAAAAAAGCAATAAAAATGTATTCAAACATAACTTCTAAACAACACATGAAAAATGGCTAATACTGCGTAAAGATGTGTAATTGTGTTAGTTGTACTAGAAAAATGATCTTTTGTAAGGTTAGCAAAGACAAAAGTTGTTTTTTTATGCAATATAACAGTGTAACTGTCATATTAAATATGAAAGGTTTATAATCATAACCCCAAAACCAAACTTGAAATTTGTCTAAAAAAGCCTGTAATATTGAATTTATGTGAGTTTTACCAGAAACTGGTATTTTGGAAAGAATCACAAATACAAACATTGGGTTTTACTGGCCTCATATTGGTCACACTCAAAATGACAGTTTTTGAAACAAAAATCCAAAAATATGCATGCAAAATGTCTAATAATGCCTGAAAAAATGCATCTTTGAGAGTTTTCCTGAAAAAAAAAACATTTGGCAAGGTTTGCAAAAACAAAATATAATTTTTACTCAATTTGACAGTAATGTACTTAGAATCCTGAGATAAAGCGAAAAAAACAATAAAAATGTATTCCAACATAATTCCTAATCCAAAGGTGCAAAATGTCTAAAAATGCCTATGATATTGAATATATGTGAGTTTTACTAGATACAGTTGTTTTTCTATGGTTTGAGATATCCTGAGATAATGCGTAGAAAGCAATAAAAATGTATTCCGACATAACTTCTAAACAACACATGCAAAATGGCTAATAATCCCTAGAGATATGTATTTTTGTTAGTTGTACTAGAAAAATTATCTTTTGTAAGGTTTGCAAAGACACAAGTTAGTTTTTTTATTCTATATAACAGTGTAACTGTCATACTAAATATGAAAGGTTTATAATCATAACTCCAAAACCAAACCTGAAATGTGTCTAAAAAAGCCTGTATTATTGAATTTATGTGAGTTTTAACAGAATCAGATATTTTGGAGAGGTTCACAAATACAACAATTATGTTTTCCTGGCCTCATATTGGTCACAGTCAAAATGACAGTTTTTGAAACATAACTCCAAAAGTAGATGTGCAAAATGTCTAATAATGCCTGAAGAAATGTATCTTTGAGAGTTTTTCTAGAAAAAAACATTTGGTAAGGTTGGCGAAAACAAAAAGTATTTTTCTACTAATTTGACAGTACTTAGAATCCTGAGATAATGCGAAAAAAGTTATACAAATGTATTCCAACATAATTCCTAATTCAAACGTTCAAAATGTCTAAAAATGCCTGTGATATTGAATACATGTGAGTTTTACTAGATACAGTTTTTTTTTTGATGGTTTGCAAATACAAAAACTCAATATGACTGTATAATTTAACACTCAATATGACAGTTATTTAAACATAACTCCTACACCACACATGCAAAATGTCTAGTACTGCCTGAAGAAATGCATCTTTGAGTATTTTGCTGAAAAAAAAACATTCGGCAAGGTTTGCAAGAACAAAATATAATTTTTTACTCAATTTGAAGGTAATGTACTTAGAATCCTGAGATAATGCGAAAAAAGCAATACAAACGTATTCAAACATAACTTCTAAACAACACATGAAAAATGGCTGATAATGCCTAGAGATGTGTATTTTTGTCAGTTGTACTAGAAAAATGATCTTTTGTAAGGTTAGCAAAGACACAAGTTATTTTTTTCATTCATTGTAACAGTGTAACTGTCATACTAAATATGAAAGGTTTATAATCATAACTCCAAAACCAAACTTGAAATTTGTCTAAAAAAGCCTGTAATATTGAATTTATGTGAGTTTTACCAGAATCGGGTATTTTGGAAAGAATCACAAATACAAAAACTAAGTTTTACTCAATATGACTGTATACTGTAAAACTCAATATGACAGTTATTTAAACATAACTCCTACACCACACATGAAAGATGGCTAATAATGCCTGAAATAATGCAACTTTGGGAGTTTTACTCGAAGCATATGCTTTTTTAAATCTTGCAAATGAAAAAAGTTGTTTTTTACTCATTATGACTATAATGTTCTTCAAATCCTGAGATAATAAGAAAAAAGCAATATAAATGTATTCCAATATAACTCCTAATCCAAACGTGCAAAATGTCAAAAAATGCAGTGATATTGAATAAATGTTAGTTTTACTAGATACAGTTGTTTTTCTATCGTTTGCAAATACAAAATGTAGGTTTTACTCAATATGACTGTATACTGTAACACTCAATATGACAGTTATTTAAACAAAACTCCTAAACCACACATGCAAAATGTCTAATAATGCCTGAAATAATGCATCTTTGGGGGTTTTACTCGAAACATGTTCTTTTTAAAATTTGGCAAATGCAAAAAGTAGTTTTTTACTCAATATGACTATAATGTTCTTAGAATCCTGAGATAATGCGAAAAAAGCAATAAAAATGTATTCCAACCTAACTCCTAATCCAAACGTGCAAAAAGTCTAAAAATGCCTGTGATATTGAGTAAATGTTAGTTTTACTAGATACAGTGGTTTTTGTATGGTTTGCAAATACAAAATTTAGGTTTTACTCAATATGACTGTATACTGTAACACTCAATATGACAGTTATTTAAACAAAACTCCTAAACCACACATGCAAAATGTCTAAAAATGCCTGAAATAATGCATCTTTGGGGGTTTTACTCGAAACATGTTCTTTTTAAAATTTGGCAAATGCAAAAAGTAGTTTTTTACTCAATATGACTATAATGTCCTTAGAATCCTGAGATAATGCGAAAAAAAAACAATAAAAATGTATTCCAACATAATTCCTAATCCAAACGTGCAAAATGTCTTAAAATGCCTGTGATATTGAATAAATGTTAGTATTACTAGATACAGTGGTTTTTCTTTGGTTTGCAAATACAAAATTTAGGTTTTACTCAATATGACTGTATATTGTAACACTCAATATGACAGTTATTTAAACATAACTCCTACACCACACATGAAAAATGGCTAATAATGCCTGAAATAATGCATCTTTTGGAGTTTTACTCGAAGCATATGCTTTTTTAAATCTTGCAAATGCAAAAAGTTATTTTTTATTCAATATGACTATAATAGTCTTAGAATCCTTTGATAATGCAAAAAAAGCAATAAAAATGTATTCCAACATAACTTCTAAACAACACATGCAAATAGGCTAATAATGCCTAGAGATATGTACTTTTGTTGGTTGTACTAGAAAAATGATCTTTTGTAAGGTTTGCAAATACACAAGTTAGTTTTTTTATTCCATATAACAGTGTAACTGTCATACTAAATATGAAAGGTTTATAATCATAACTCCAAAACCAAACTTGAAATTTGTCTAAAAAAACCTGTAATATTGAATTTACGTGAGTTTTACCAGAATCGGGTATTTTGGAAAGAATCACAAATACAAACATTGGGTTTTGCTGCCCTCATATTGGTCACACTCAAAATGACAGTTTTTGAAACAAAAATCCAAAAATATGCATGCAAAATGTCTAATAATGCCTGAAAAAAGGCATCTTTGAGAGTTTTCATGAAAAAAAAAAACATTTGGCAAGGTTTGCAAAAACAAAATATAATTTTTTACTCAATTTGACATAATTCCTAATCCAAACGTGCAAAATGTCTAAAAATGCCTATGATATTGAATACGTGTAAGTTTTACTAGATACAGTTGTTTTTCTATGGTTTGCACATACAACAATGAAGTTTTAATCAATATGACTGTATACTGTAACACTCAATATAACAGTTATTTAAACATAAATCCTACACAAAACATGAAAAATGGCTAATAATGCCTGAAATAATGCATATTTGGGAGTTTTACTGGAAGCATATGCTTTTTTAATTTTGCAAATACAAAAAGTAGTGTTTTAATCAATATGACTATAATGTTTTTAGAATCCTGAGATAATGCGAAAAAAGCAATAAATATGTATTCCAACATAGTTCCTAATCCAATCGTGCAAAATGTCTAGAAAGGCCTGTGATATTGAATAAATGTTAGTTTTACTAGATACAGTTGTTTTTCTATGGTTTGCAAATACAAAATTTAGGTTTTACTCAATATGACTGTATACTGTAACACTCAATATGACAGTTATTTAAACATTACTCCTACACCACGCATGCAAAATGGCTAATAATGCCTGAAATAATGCATCTTTGGGAGTTTTACTCGAAACATATGCTTATTTTAAATCTTGCAAATGCAAAAAGTAGTTTTTTATTCAATAGACTACAATAGTCTTAGAATCCTGAGATAATGCGAAAAAAGCAATAAAAATGTATTCAAAGATAACTTCTAAACAACACATGAAAAATGGCTAATAATGCCTAGAGATGTGTATTTTTGTTAGTTGTACTAGAAAAATGATATTTTGTAAGGTTAGCAAAGACACAAGTTGTTTTTTTTATTCAATATAACAGTGTAACTGTCATACTAAATATGAAAGGTTTATAATCATAACTCCAAAACTAAACGTGAAATGTGTCTAAAAAAGCCTGTAATATTGAATTTATGTGACTTTTACCAGAATCGCGTATTTTGGAAAGAATCACAAATTAAAAAAAATAGGTTTTACTCAATATGACTGTATACTGTAACTCCCAATATTACAGTTTTTTAAACATAACTCCTACAGCACACATGAAAAATGGCTAATAATGTCTGAAATAATGCATCTTTGGGAGTTTTACTCAAAGCATATGCTTTTTTAAATCTTGCAAAGGCAAAAAGTAGTTTTTTACTCAATATGACTATAATGTTATTGGAATCCTGAGATAATGCTAAAAAAGCAATACAAATGTATTCCAACATAACTCCTAATCCAAACGTGCAAAATGTCTAAAAATGCCTGTGATATTGAATACATGTGAGTTTTACTAGATACAGTTTTTTTTCTATGGTTTGCAAATACGAAAATTAGGTTTTAGTCAATATGACTGTATACTGTAACACTCAATATGACAGTTATTTAAACATAACTCCTACACCACACATGAAAAATGGCTAATAATGCCTGAAATAATGCAGTATGGGAGTTTTACTCGAAACA
Organism: Nerophis ophidion; assembly: GCF_033978795.1. NCBI lineage: Eukaryota > Metazoa > Chordata > Actinopteri > Syngnathiformes > Syngnathidae > Nerophis > Nerophis ophidion. The sequence continues at coordinate 45,041,638 of NC_084619.1, forward strand.
TATGCTTTTTTAAATCTTGCAAATGCAAAAAGTAGTTTTTTATTCAATATGACTATAATAGTCTTAGAATCCTGAGATAATGCGAAGAAAGCAATAAAAATGTATTCCAACATAACTTCCAAACAACACATGCAAAATGGCTAATAATGCCTAGAGATATGTATTTTTGTTAGTTGTACTAGAAAAATTATATTTTGTAAGGTTTGCAAAGACACAAGTTAGTTTATTTATTCCATATAACAGTGTAACTGTCATACTAAATATGAAAGGTTTATAATCATAACTCCAAAACCAAACGTGAAATTTGTCTAAAAAAGCCTGTATTATTGAATTTATGTGAGTTTTAACAGAATCAGGTATTTTGGAGAGGTTCACAAATACAAAAATTTGGTTTTCCTGGCCTCATATTGGTCACACTCAAAATGACAGTTTTTGAAACATAACTCCAAAAGTAGAAATGCAATATGTCTAATAATGCCTGAAGAAATGTATCTTTGAGAGTTTTTCTGGAAAAAAAAACATTTGGTAAGGTTGGTGAAAACAAAAAGTATTTTTCTACTAATTTGACAGTAATGTACTTAGAATCCTGAGATAATGCGAAAAAAGCAATACAAATGTATTCCAACATAATTCCTAATTCAAACGTTCAAAATGTCTAAAAATGCCCGTGATATTGAATACATGTGAGTTTTACTAGATACAGTTTTTTTTGATGGTTTGCAAATACAAAAACGAGGTTTTACTCAATATGAATGTATAATTTAACACTCAATATGACAGTTATTTAAACATAACTCCTACATTACACATGCAAAATGTCTAGTACTGCCTGAAGAAATGCATCTTTGAGTATTTTGCTGAAAAAAAAACATTTTGAGTTGAGTTGAGTTGAGTTGAGTTTGAGTTTATTTCGAACATGCAAGCATACAACATGATACATCACAATTTCCAGTTTCTCTTTCCAACATGTTCGAAAAGGAGGAGGAAGAAGCAGAGCTTATTTAATCCTACCCCTTTTCTTTACATAACAGTTGCTAAAACTTTTGTTCACTTCCTGTTCTCAATGTATTCACAATGTATACTCCATAAGTAATAAGTAATCACAATACAAATAAATAAATAAATAAATAATTGCTTAAATTTTAATCCATACGATGAGATAAATCAGATTACTTTGAAAATGAATGTGTGAGTAAAATCAGAATGTTTATCATGGTTCTTCATTTTTGTACTTTGTTAACACTTCCAGTTTTAAGAGTTTCTTGAAATGGATCATATTAGTACATTGTTTGATTGCTTTGCTTAATCCATTCCATAATTTAATTCCACATACTGATATACTGAAGGTTTTAAGTGTTGTACGTGCGTACAAATGTTTTAAATTACATTTTTCTCTAAGATTATATTTCTCTTCTTTTGTTGAGAAGAATTGTTGTATATTCTTGGGAAGCAGGTTATAGTTTGCTTTGTGTATAATCTTAGCTGTTTGCAATTCCACTATGTCGTGGAATTTCAGTATCTTTGATTCAATAAATAAAGGGTTTGTATGTTCTCTATATCCAACATTATGTATTATTCTAACTGATCTTTTTTGTAACACTGTTAGTGAATGAAGTGTACTTTTGTAATTATTTCCCCATATTTCTACACAGTAACTCAGATATGGTAACACTAGTGAGCAGTAGAGAATATAAAGTGATTTTTGGTCTAGAAAATATTTGGCTTTATTCATTATTGATGTATTTCTTGCAACTTTATGTTGTATATTTTTTACATGAGATTTCCAGTTCAATTTATCATCAATCATTATACCTAGAAATGTGGTTTCATTTACTCTTTCAATTTCTATTCCGTCTATTTGTATTTGTGTTTGACTTTCTTTTCTACTGTTACCAAATAGCATTATTTTAGTTTTACTGAGATTCAATGATAGTCTGTTTTTGTCAAACCATTTTTTTAATTTGTTCATTTCTTCTGTTATTATTTGTATTATCCACTGTGTGTTCTCTCCTGAACAAAAGGCTGTTGTATCATCCGCAAATAATACTAACTTTAAATCTCTTGTAACTTTACAAATGTCATTTATATAGAGATTGAATAATTTAGGTCCCAGTATTGATCCCTGAGGTACACCACAGGAAATATTTAGCATTGTAGAAGTATGTTCGCCTAGCTTCACGTATTGTTTCCTGTTCGTTAGATAACTTCTTATCCAATTTAAGACTAACCCTCTGATGCCATATCGTTCCAGTTTTTTTATTAAAATATTGTGATTAATTGTGTCAAATGCTTTAGTTAGATCCATAAACACTGCTGCCGCACATTTTTTATTATCTATTGCATTGGTAATTTCTTCTGTGATTTCAATTAAAGCCATTGAAGTTGAAACATTAGCTCTGTATCCATATTGGTTCTCTTCGAGTATTCTATATTTATTTATGAAACTCTCTAATCTGTTATTGAACAGTTTTTCAATGATTTTAGAAAATTGTGGAAGTAAAGAAACAGGTCTATAATTTGTAAATAGATGTTTATCACCAGTCTTATAAATTGGTGCAACTTTAGCTATTTTCATTTTGTTTGGAAATGTACCTGTTTGAAATGATAGGTTACTAATATACATTAATGGTCCTGAGATCTCATCAATCACCTTTTTTATCGTATCCATATCAATTCCATTACAATCAGTTGAAGTCTTTGATTTACATTTTTTCACAATTTTAACTATTTCCTCCTGTGTCACATTACTGAGGAACATGGAGTTGGGATTTCGCTCTATGGTATCATAATAGTCCTCAATTGAAACTGGGTCTGGAATCCTTTCTTCCAATTTTGGTCCAATATTTACAAAGTAGTTATTAAAGCTTTCAACTACTTCCTTTATGTTGTCATTATGTTTATTTCTGTCTAAGAAGTAATGGGGGTAATCCCTCTTAGTGCCATTTTTAATAATGCTATTGAGAATGCCCCATGTTGTTCTCATATTATTTTTGTTCCTGTCCAATAATTCACTGTAATATTCTTTTCTACATGATCGTAGTATGTTTGTTAACTTGTTTTTATACTTTTTGTACTTAACTTCTGCCTCAGTAGTTCTTTGTACTATAAATTTTCTATATAGCGTATTCTTCTTCTTACAAGCATTTTTTAACCTTTTTGTCATCCATGGTTGATTATTCTTTCTCTGTTTACTACTGAGTTGTCTCCATGGACAATGTTTGTCATAAAGTATTATGAACTTGTTTAAGAAATATTCATATGCTTCATCAACCTCTTCTTCATTGTACACATTGTCCCAATCTTGCTTTTGTAGCTCCATTTTGAAAGCAATCATCCTCTTCTCTGTGCACAGTCTTTGAAATGTCCTTTTGTCTTCCGTGTTCTTTTTACAGTTTCCATCATATATTGTAAAAACTGGCAGATGATCACTAACGTCGGTTATAAGTAAACCACTTGTAGTGTTATTATCAAAATCATTAGTAAAAATATTATCAATAAGCGTGGCACAGTGTCCTGTGATTCTGCTTGGCTTTGTGATTTTAGGATATAAACTGATGCTGTACATTGTATCAATGAAGTCATCAATAAACTTTTGCTTGTTAGGGTTCAATAAGTCAATATTAAAGTCACCGCATAAGAAAATTATTTTTTTACCATTGTCCATGTAAGTTGCCTTGATCCATTCTTCAAATGTTTCTATACTTGACTTAGGTGATCTGTATATACAACTAATTACTATGTTTTTGCTATTTTCCTGACATATTTCAATGGTAATACATTCTAAGATGTTATCTATAGCAAATTACATGTTTTTTACCACTTTGTAGTTCAGGTTCTTCATCACATACACAGCTACTCCTCCTCCATTTTTGTTGGTTCTGTTAATATAGTTTAGTTCATATCCTTCCAGATCAAAATCTATTCCTTTTTTATCATCAATCCATGTTTCTGTGATGGCGATCACTTTGAAGGGTTCGTTGATGTGTTCCAAAAAGTTCTTAATGTTGTTGTAGTTTGCATACAAGCTTCTGCTATTAAAATGAATAATTGACAATTTGTTGTCACTTTTAATGTTGCTATTATATTGCTCATCTGTGTAATAAAAACAATTATTACTAATGTGGGAAAAAAAATTTGTATCTGGATCTATATCGTTTTCCAAATCCTGGTTTTTGTGCTCTTTGTTGCAGAAGTTTTGTAGTTCCATATTTCCTTGCTCAACAATCTTTGATGTCGTTTCAATAATTTCTATAAGTGTAGATGGATGCAGTCCTGAATCTGAGTCTTCTTTTTTAGTCGTCCCTTGCAGTATGGTAGTGTTGATGTTGAATTTAGGTGCTTGTTTTCTGTCAGAGTCCATTATCATCGTTATTGTGGAAGCTGTGTAAACTTAAAATTTGTCCAGGTCTTTGATGTCATTGACAACAATTACTCTTGCTTCTGGACCTCCATTCAGCTTGATGTAGATTTTACAGTTGGCGCTCCAAGTTCCCTGGATTTTTCCCTGCTTTCTCAAGTCGCGTGCTTTCTTGGCGATTCCAGCATTACGTTTAGTGAGATGCTCATTCATGTACACATTTGTTCCCTTCAGCTTCTTTCCCTGTCTCAGCAATGCCATTTTAGATTTTCTGTTTACAAATTTCACAAGCACAACTGGAGTGGCGTTGTTGTCTCTTCTGTTCAGTGGGATGCATGTTTCGATGGTATTAATGTCGATTTCAATTTCCTTTGTTTGCAGGAAGTTGACTACTTGCTGTTCTGCCGAGACAAGATCCATTTCATCTGGTTCACCTTCATTATTCACAGCTTTCGCATAGGATCTTGGTTTAATTCGGTGCCCTGTCACAATGATTTCATTCATTCGTTTATCCTGCTCCATTTCATCTATGATATTCCACAGCGTGTAGTTTTCTTCTTGAAGGGTCTTCATTTGTTGGCACATTTCTTCTTGAAAGGTTTTCATTTGTTGGCGCATTTCTTCTTGAAAGGTCTTCATTTGTTGGCGCATTTCTTCTTGAAAGGTCTTCAAATGTTGGCACACATCAGAGACTTCATTTTTTCTGGTGATGATTTGAGTTTGCAGACTTTCAATATTTTGCTGCAGACTTTTCACATCTTGTTTGTGTTCTTCCATTGCTTTTTTCTGATCTTTTTTTATTTCTTTAATTTCTTCTTTCATTTCAAGGAGTATTTTTAGTAGTACTCCTTGTTCCCCATCATGTCCTGTATCCAGTCTCAAATCTTGGTCCCAGTTGTGTCCTGTGTTGGCTGACACCGAAGGTTTTGGGCTTTCAGTCTTCCTTTTAGCTTTTGGCATAGCGGCAGATCGATGACGTCAGTGCCTCTTGTGTATTAAACGGCAGTTACTTTAGCCACTTGCAGCAGGTTTAACTTGGTTGTTCCAACAATGAGTACCTTGTGTTGTTCACAGATCAATTTGAGGTGTTAGTCTGTCAACTTAAAACACTGCGACGTTGGAAGCACTTTAAAACAGCTGTAAACTCGCCGTAGTTTTTGGTTGCTAGGCAACCGCTTTGAGCTGCGGTAAGGCGCCGATGGCTTGAGGCAAACGACTCATCTAACTTGCCTTATTTCAGCGTATCAGTGCCTCAAGGATGCCAGGTTACTCCCCTGTGGCTGTGGTCGCAAATAAGTGATCAAAATCTTCAGAATAAACAAAAACTCCGGTAGCAAAAGGCAAGGTTTGCAAAAACAAAATATAATTTTTTACTCAATTTGAAGGTAATGTACTTAGAATCCTGAGATAATGCGAAAAAAGCAATACAAACGTATTCAAACATAACTTCTAAACAACACATGAAAATGGCTGATAATGCCTAAAGATGTGTATTTTTGTCAGTTGTACTAGAAAAATGATCTTTTGTAAGGTTAGCAAAGACACAAGTTATTTTTTTCATTCAATATAACAGTGTAACTGTCATACTAAATATCAATCAATCAATCAATCAATGTTTACTTATATAGCCCTAAATCACTAGTGTCTCAAAGGGCTGCACAAACCACCACGACATCCTCGGTAGGCCCACATAAGGGCAAGGAAAACTCACACCCAGTGGGACATCGGTGACAATGATGACCCAGTGGAACGTCGGTGACAATAATGACTATGAGAACCTTAGAGAGGAGGAAAGCAATGGATGTCGAGCGGGTCTAACATGATACTGTGAAAGTTCAATCCACAATGGATCCAACACAGTCGCGAGAGTCCAGTCCAAAGCGGATCCAACACAGCAGCGAGAGTCCTGTTCACAGCGGAGCCAGCAGGAAACCGTCCCAAGCGGAGGAGGATAGCAGCGCAGAGATGTCCCCAGCCGATACACAGGCAAGCAGTACATGGCCACCGGATCGGACCGGACCCCCTCCACAGGGGAGAGTGGGACATAGAAGAAAAAGAAAAGAAACGGCAGATCAACTGGTCTAAATAGGGAGTCTATTTAAAGGCTAGAGTATACAAATGAGTTTTAAGGTGAGACTTAAATGCTTCTACTGAGGTGGCATCTCGAACTGTTACCGGGAGGGCATTCCAGAGTACTGGAGCCCGAAAGGAAAACGCTCTATAGCCCGCAGACTTTTTTTGGGCTTTGGGAATCACTAACAAGCCGTAGTCCTTTGAACGCAGATTTCTTGCCGGGACATATGGTACAATACAATCGGCAAGATAAGATGGAGCTAGACCGTGTAGTATTTTATACGTAAGTAGTAAAACCTTAAAGTCCCATCTTAAGTGCACAGGAAGCCAGTGCAGGTGAGCCAGTACAGGCGTAATGTGATCAAACTTTCTTGTTCTTGTCAAAAGTCTAGCAGCCGCATTTTGTACCAACTGTAATCTTTTAATGCTAGACATGGGGAGACCCGAAAATAATACGTTACAGTAGTCGAGGCGAGACGTAACAAACGCATGGATAATGATCTCAGCGTCTTTAGTGGACAGAATGGAGCGAATTTTAGTGATATTACGGAGATGAAAGAAGGCCGTGTTAGTAACGCTTTTAATGTGTGCCTCAAAGGAGAGAGTTGGGTCGAAGATAATACCCAGATTCTTTACCGTGTCGCCTTGTTTAATTGTTTGGTTGTCAAATGTTAGAGTTGTATTATTAAATAGAGTTCGGTGTCTAGCAGGACCGATAATCAGCATTTCCGTTTTTTTGGCGTTGAGTTGCAAAAAGTTAGCGGACGTCCATTGTTTAATTTCATTAAGACACGCCTCCAGCTGACTACAATCCGGCGTGTTGGTCAGCTTTGGGGGAAAGTAGAGTTGGGTGTCATCAGCATAACAGTGAAAGCTAACACCGTATTTGCGTATGATGTCACCTAGCGGCAGCATGTAGATGCTGAAGAGTGCACGGCCAAGGACCGAACCCTGGGGAACTCCACACGTTACCTTAACGTAGTCCGAGGTCACATTGTTATGGGAGACACACTGCATCCTATCAGTAAGATAAGAGTTAAACCAAGACAGGGCTAAGTCTGACATACCAATTCGTGTTTTGATACGTTCTAATAAAATATTATGATCGACGGTATCGAAAGCAGCGCTAAGATCGAGGAGCAGCAACATAGATGACGCATCAGAATCCATCGTTAGCAATAGATCATTAGTCATTTTTGCGAGGGCTGTCTCCGTGGAGTGATTTGCCCTGAAACCAGATTGAAAGGTTTCACATAGATTTTTAGACGCTAAGTGTTCATTTAACTGCCCCGCAACAATTTTTTCAAGGATTTTTGAAATAAAGGGAAGGTGAGACACCGGTCGGTAGTTTACCATGAGGTCAGGATCGAGGTTAGGTCTTTTAAGAAGAGGATGAATAACCGCTTTTTTGAATGCTAGGGGAACAGTGCCCGAGGAGAGTGATAAGTTTATAATATTTAGCACTGATGGACCTAATAATACAAAGAGCTCCTTGATCAGTTTCCCAGGAAGAGGGTCAAGTAAGCATGTTGTCTGTTTTATTCCATTTACACGTTGTAACAATTCCTCTAATGTTATTTCCTCAAAACGAGAGAAACTATTTTGGAGGGCAGTATCCGCCGTATCTACCATCGTATCAGTGTTAATAGAACCCCGTTGTAGCTGGGACGCATTGTCTTTAATCTCCTTTCTAATGACTTCAATTTTCTTACTAAAGAATTGCATAAAGTCATCAGCTGAGTGGGTTGAGCTACTGGAAGGGGTCCCTTGTTGGGTTAGCGATGCTACCGTACTAAACAAAAATTTAGGAACGTTTTTATTACGGTGGATGAGATTTGAGTAATATTTAGCTTTAGCTAAGGTAAGCATGCGTTTATAAGTTATTAAACCATCACTCCATGCTTGATGGTGCACCTCAAGTTTAGTCGTGCGCCATTTGCGTTCCAGCTTTCTACATAATAATTTCTGAGCTCTAGTTTCTTCTGTAAACCACGGGGTGTGCTTTTTTGGAGCCTTTTTTAACTTTAGCGGTGCTATGTTATCAATGGTTTCGCGCAGGGTGTCGTTAAAGTTGTTAGTGAGGTTATCAATAGAGCCCACATACTTTGGGAATGGTGCCATTACCGAGGGCAGTAGGTCAGCAAGAGTTGTCGTTGTGGCTGTATTAATGTTGCGGCTGCTATAGCAGTCATTATTATTATTGGTTTGACGAACATGCGTCTGAACCTCGAATTTTATAAGGTAATGATCGGACAATACTTTAGTATACGGGAGTATCGTAACTTTGGAGACGGTGATACCCCTGACAAGCACTAGGTCTATCGTATTACCGTTGCGAGACGTGGGTTAATTTATTATTTGTGTGAGACCACAGCTATCAATTACAGTCTGGAGCGCTACGCACGGTGGGTCCGATGGGGTATTCATATGGATATTAAAGTCCCCCATTATGATTATATTATCGGCGTGTGTCACTAGATCAGCAACGAACTCTGAGAATTCATTGATAAAGTCCGAATAGGGCTCTGGGGGGCGGTAGATAACAGCCAGGTGTAGAGGCAGCGGTGTGGCAGACTTCATAGTAAGCACCTCAAACGATTTATATTTATTATTTATGTTAGGACTAAGGTTAAAGTTTTCGTTGTATATTAGTGCGACCCCCCCACCCCTTTTAAGCGGACGGGCAATATGCGCATGTGTAAAGTTAGGAGGACATGCCTCATTTAGCGCAAAAAAGTCGTTTGGTTTAAGCCAGGTTTCGCTGAGACCGATGACGTTAAGATTGTTGTCTCTGATAATATCATTAACTAATAACGTTTTTGGAGACAATGATCTTATGTTTAAAAAACCTATATTATAGGTAGTGGGCTGTTTTAGGGAGTTTTTGATCAAATTATCCGTAGTAGCAATATTAATAGTGTTGTGTTTATTATGCCCAGTGCATTTAGTATAGTTACGACCATATCTAGGAATTGATACGACAGGAATTTTCCGATTGTTTGTTTGTTGCTTTGATAAACTGCACGCATCATGGTTAGCCACCTCAGTAACGGGGATTTTCCGATTGTTTGTTTGTTGCTTTGATAAACTGCACGCATCATAGTTAGCCACCTCGGTAAAACACATGTCCAACTCTGAAACACTCAAAGCAGAAAAAACTTGTTCTAATTTAACTGACTCCTTACCCAGACCAGTAGTCTCGCATTTTCCATTTAAATCGGTCTTCAGGATGGAGGGAAGTGGTGTTCTGTGGGGATTAGGCTTCTGCTTTGTTTATAGCCCCGCTCGACATCCGCGTTTCCGATCACACCGCTGGCGTCTGCTCCGTAGACGGCCCCCGCTGCTACTAGACTCCCCTGCTTCACGGGCCGCTGGATGTAGCCGCCGACGTATTCCCATGCTAGTTAGCATGTTTAGCACGCACGCGTCTATCAGTCCAAATATGAAAGGTTTATAATCATAACTCCAAAACCAAACTTGAAATTTGTCTAAAAAAGCCTGTAATATTGAATTTATGTGAGTTTTACCAGAATCGGGTATTTTGGAAAGAATCACAAATACAAAAACTAAGTTTTACTCAATATGACTGTATACTGTAAAACTCAATATGACAGTTATTTAAACATAACTCCTAAACCACACATGAAAAATGGCTAATAATGCCTGAAATAATGCAACTTTGGGAGTTTTACTCGAAGCATATGCTTTTTTAAATCTTGCAAATGCAAAAAGTTGTTTTTTACTCATTATGACTATAATGTTCTTCAAATCCTGCGATAATAAGAAAAAAGCAATAAAAATGTATTCCAATATAACTCCTAATCCAAACGTGCAAAATGTCTAAAAATGCAGTGATATTGAATAAATGTTAGTTTTACTAGATACATTTGTTTTTCTATGGTTTGCAAATACAAAATTTAGGTTTTACTCAATATGACTGTATACTGTAACACTCAATATGACAGTTATTTAAACATTACTCCTAAACCACACATCCAAAATGTCTAATAATGCCTAAAAAATAATGCATCTTTGGGAGTTTTACTCGAAACATATGCTTTTTAAAATTTGGCAAATGCAAAAAGTAGTTTTTTACTCAATATGACTATAATGTTCTTAGAATCCTGAGATAATGCGAAAAAAGCAATAAAAATGTATTCCAACATAATTCCTAATCCAATCGTGCAAAATGTCTAGAAATGCCTGTGATATTGAGTAAATGTTAGTTTTACTAGATACAGTTGTTTTTCTATGGTTTGCAAATACAAAATTTAGGTTTTACTCAATATGACTGTATACTGTAACACTCAATATGACAGTTATTTAAACATAACTCCTACACCACACATGAAAAATGGCTAATAATGCCTGAAATAATGGGAGTTTTACTCGAAACATATGATTTTTTAAATCTTGCAAATGCAAAAAGTAGTTTTTTTTCTCAATATGACTATAATGTTCTTAGAATCCTGAGATAATGCGAAAATTGCAATAAAAATGTATTCCAACATAACTCCTAATCCAAACGTGCAAAATGTCTAAAAATGCTTGTGATAAGGAATACATGTTAGTTTTACTAGATACAGTTGTTTTTCTATGGTTTGCAAATACAAAATGTAGGTTTTACTCAATATGACTGTATACTGTAACACTCAATATGACAGTTATTTAAACATAACTCCTACACCACACATGAAAAATGGCTAATAATGCCTGAAATAATGCATCTTTGGGAGTTTTACTCGAAAAATATGCTTTTTTAAATCTTGCAAATGCAAAAAGTAGTTTTTATTCAATATGACTATAATAGTCTTAGAATCCTGAGATAACGCGAAAAAAGCAATAAAAATGTATTCAAACATAACTTTTAAACAACAAATGCAAAATGGCTAATAATGCCTAGAGATATGTATTTTTGTTAGTTGTACTAGAAAAATTATCTTTTGTAAAGTTTGCAAAGACACAAGTTAGTTTTTGTATTCAATATAACAGTGTAACTGTCATATTAAATATGAAAGGTTTATAATCATAACTCCAAAACTAAACGTGAAATTTGTCTAAAAAAGCCTGTAATATTGAATTTATGTTAGTTTTACCAGAATCGGATATTTTGGAAAGAATCACAAATACAAAAACTAGGTTTTACTCAATATGACTGTATAGTGTAACACCCAATATGACAGTTATTTAAACATAACTCCTACACCACACATGAAAAATGGCTAATAATGCCTGAAATAATGCATCTTTTGGAGTTTTACTCGAAACATATGCTTTTTAAAATCTTGCAAATGCAAAAAGTAGTTTTTTACTCAATATGACTATAATGTCCTTAGAATCCTGAGATAATGCGAAAAAAGCAATAAAAATGTATTTCAACATAATTCCTAATCCAAACGTGCAAAATGTCTAAAAATGCCTGTGATATTGAATAAATGTTATTTTTACTAGATACAGTGGTTTTTCTATGGTTTGCAAATACAAAATTTAGGTTTTACTCAATATGACTGTAGACTGTAACACTCAATATGACAGTTATTTAAACATAACTCCTACACCACACATGAAAAATGGCTAATAATGCCTGAAATAATGCATCTTTTGGAGTTTTACTCGAAGCATATGCTTTTTTAAATCTTGCAAATGCAAAAAGTTGTTTTTTATTCAATATGACTATAATAGTCTTAGAATCCTGAGATAATGCGAAAAAAGCAATAAAACAGTATTCCAACATAACTTCTAAACAACACATGCAAATAGGCTAATAATGCCTAGAGATATGTATTTTTGTTAGTTGTACTAGAAAAATGTTCTTTTGTAAGGTTTGCAAATACACAAGTTAGTTTTTTTATTCCATATAACAGTGTAACTGTCATACTAAATATGAAAGGTTTATAATCATAACTCCAAAACCAAACTTGAAATTTGTCTAAAAAAGCCTGTAATATTGAATTTACGTGAGTTTTACCAGAATCAGGTATTTTGGAAAGAATCACAAATACAAACATTGGGTTTTATTGGCCTCATATTGGTCACACTCAAAATGACAGTTTTTGAAACAGAAATCCAAAAATAAGCATGCAAAATGTCTAATAATGCCTGAAAAAAGGCATCGTTGTTTTCCTGAAAAAAAAAAACATTTGGCAAGGTTTGCAAAAACAAAATATAATTTTTTACTCAATTTGACAGTAATGTACTTAGAATCCTGAGATAATGCGAAAAAAGTAATAAATATGTATTCCAACATAATTCCTAATCCAATCGTGCAAAATGTCTAGAAATGCCTGTGATATTGAATAAATGTGAGTTTTACTAGATACAGTTGTTTTTCTATGGTTTGCAAATACAAAATTTAGGTTTTACTCAATATGAATGTATACTGTAACACTCAATATGACAGTTATTTAAACATTACTCCTACACCACACATGCAAAATGGCTAATAATGCCTGAAATAATGCATCTTTGGGAGTTTTACTCGAAACATATGCTTTTTTAAATCTTGCAAATGCAAAAAGTAGTTTTTTATTCAATATGACTATAATAGTCTTAGAATCCTGAGATAATGCAAAAAAAGCAAAACAAATATATTCAAACATAACTTCTAAACAACACATGAAAAATGGCTAATAATGCCTAGGGATGTGTGTTTTTGTTAGTTGTACTAGAAAAATAATCTGTTGTAAGGTTTGCAAAGACACAAGTTAGTTTTTTTTATTCAATATAACAGTGTAAGTGTCATACTAAATGTGAAAGGTTTATAATCATAACTCCAAAACCAAACTTGAAATTTGTCTAAAAAAGTCTGTAATATTGAATGTATGTGAGTTTTACCATAATCTGGTATTTTGGAGAGAATCACAAATACAAAAACTAGGTTTTACTCAATATGACTGTATACTGTAACACTCAATATGACAGTTATTTAAACATAAGTCCTACACCACACATGGAAAATGGCTAATAATGCCTGAAATAATGCATCTTTGGGAGTTTTACTCGAAACATATGCTTTTTTAAATCTTGCAAATGCAAAAAGTAATTTTTTACTCAATATGACTATAATGTTCCTAGAATCCTGAGATAATGCGAAAAAAGCAATAAAAATGTATTCCAACATAATTCCTAATCGAATCGTGCAAAATGTCTAGAAATGCCTGTGATATTGAGTAAATGTTAGTTTTACTAGATACAGTTGTTTTTCTATGGTTTGCAAATACAAAATTTAGGTTTTACTCAATATGACTGTATACTGTAACACTCAATATGACAGTTATTTAAACATTACTCCTACACCACACATGCAAAACTGGCTAATAATGCCTGAAATAATGCATCTTTGGGAGTTTTACTCGAAAAATATGCTTTTTTTAAATCTTGCAAATGCAAAAAGTAGTTTTTTATTCACTATGACTATAATAGTCTTAGAATCCTGAGATAATGCGAAAAAAGCAATAAAAATGTATTCCAACATAACTTCTAAACAACACATGAAAAATGGCTAATAATGCCTAGAGATATGTATTTTTGTTAGTTGTACTAGAAAAACGATTTTTTTGTAAGGTTTGCAAAGACACAAGTTCGTTTTTTTATTCAATATAACAGTGTAACTGTCATACTAAATATGAAAGGTTTATAATCATAACTCCAAAACTAAACGTGAAATTTGTCTAAAAAAGCCTGTAATATTGAATTTATGTGAGTTTTACCAGAACCGGGTATTTTGGAAAGAATCACAAATACAAACATTTAGTTTTACTGACCTCATATTGGTCACACTCAAAATGACAGTTTTTGAAACAAAACTCCAAAAATATAATTGCAAATGTCTAATAATGCCTGAAGAAATGCATCTTTGAGAGTTTTCCTGAAAAAAAAAACATTTGGCAATATTTGCAAAAACAAAATATAATTTTTTACTCAATTTGACAGTAATGTACTTAGAATCCTGAGATAAAGTGAAAAAAATAATACAAATGTATTCCAACATAATTCCTAATCCAAACTTGCAAAATGTCTAAAAATGTCTCTGATATTGAATACATGTGAGTTTTACTAGATACAGTTGTATTTCTATGGTTTGCAAATACAAAAATGAGGGTTTAGTCAATATGACTGTATACTGTAACATTCAATATAACTGTTATTTAGACATAAATCCCACACAACACATGAAAAATGGCTAATAATGCCTAAAAATAATGCATCTTTTGGAGTTTTACTGGAAGCATATGCTTTTTTAAATTTTGCAAATGCAAAAAGTAGTTTTTTACTCAATATGACTATAATATTCTCAGAATCCTGAGATAATGCGAAAAAAGCAATAAAAATGTATTCCAACATAATTCCTAATCCAATCGTGCAAAATGTCTAGAAATGCCTGTGATTTTGAATTAATGTTAGTTTTACTAGATAAAGTTGTTTCTCTATGGTTTGCAAATACAAAAATGAGGTTTTAGTCAATATGACTGTATACTATAACACTAGATATAACAGTTATTTAAACATAAATCCTACACAACACATGAAAAATGGCTAATAATGCCTGAAATAATGCATCTTTGGGATTTTTACTGGAAGCATATGCTTTTTTAAATCTTACAAATGCAAAAAGTTGTTTTTTACTCAATATGACTATAATGTTCTTAGAATCCTGGGATAATAAGAAAAAAGCAATACAAATGTATTCAAACATAACTTCTAAACAACACATGAAAAATGCCTAATAATGCATAGAGATGTGTATTTTTGTTAGTTGTACTAGAAAAATGATCTTTTGTAAGGTTAGCAAAGACACAAGTTGGTTTTTTTTATTCAATATAACAGTGTAACTGTCATACCATTTTTTTTTTTTCCAAGATGGCGCTGCTGTAGTGGCTGCTGTAGGCAGGAGCTCTGTGCTTTTGTATCATCCTTTTGTGTTTCCCTCTTGTTTTCATGTGTTATTATATTTTTTTTGCATTTTGGTCCGGGACCCTTTGGGACTGTGTGACAAGGGGTTTCACTTTCGTGACCTCTGTGGTGCTTTTTTTTTGTGGACTTCTGGATCTGCCTCCTGGGAGCCTTTTGGCCATGGAGACCAGCTGCTGGGTGTCTGCTACACCAGAGTCTGTTTGGAGGGACTGGAGGAGATGCGGATGAGGGGACAGGACTGCGGAACTAGCACTGAGCGCTGGGACGGAGAGGCTTCGCGGTGTCTCGACTGGGTGAGCAGGTGTCGGACACCTCAGTCACCTTGGACGTATCCTCGCTCATCCATGCGGACTGGACACTAGCCGAGAGTGGAGTTGGCTGTCTTGGTTGCTTTGTTGGATCTGCTTCTGTCTCTGGCCATGCTCCCTCCTCCCCAGCGGACGATGGCTTGGAACACCACAGAGGCCACCACAGTGGATATGTTTCTTTTACTTTTTATTCATAGCTGTATGTAGAAGTGTCTGGTTGTATCTGCTGCTTTAATGTCTTTAATGTCCTCTGTGGTCTTTGATGTTTGATGTTTCCTCTTACACACATGTAAGAGGGATGTGTACTATGGCTATGAGTTGTTCTTTTCCCTTGGCCTCAGTCTGCACCCCCACTCCAGGGCCTAGGCTAAGACCGATTTTTTATTTATTTATTTTATTTTAATCTTCTATTTTTTTTCTCCCCCCCCCCCCCCCCCCCCCTTGTTTACCTGTATGTCATCTTTTTTGTAAGGTGCGCTGGAAGCCGGCAGACCCGTCAGCGATCCTGTTCTGTCTCCCTGTAATGTTTGTCTGATCTTGAATGGGATTGTACTGAAAATTGTAATTTTCCTGAAGGAACTCTCCTGACGGAATAAATAAAGTACTATCTAATCTAATCTAATCTAATCTAATCTAATACCAAATATGAGATTTATAATCATAACTCCAAAACCAAACTTGAAATTTGTCTAAAAAAAGCCTGTAATATTGAATTTATGTGAGTTTTACCAGAATCAGGTGTTTTGGAAAGAATCAAAAATACAAAAACTAGGTTTTACTCAATATGACTGTATGCTGTAAAACTCAATATGACAGTTATTTAAACATAACTCCTACACCATAGATGAGAAATGGCTAATAATGCCTGAAATAATGCACCTTTTGGAGTTTTACTCGAAACATATGCGTTTTTAAATCTTTTAAAAGCAAAAAGTAGTTTTTTATTCAACATGACTATAATGTTCGTAAAATATTGAGATAATGCGAAAAAAGCAATAAAAATGTATTCCAAAAAAAGTCCTAATCCAAACGTGCAAAATGTCTAAAAATGCCTGTGATATTGAATAAATGTTAGTTTTACTAGATACAGTTGTTTTTCTATGGTTTGCAAATACAAAATTTAGGTTACTCAATATGACTGTATACTGTAACACTCAATATGACAGTTATTTAAACATAACTCCTACACCACACATGCAAAATGTCTAATAATGCCTGAATAAATGCATCTTTGGGAGTTTTACTCGAAACATATGCTTTTTTTAATCTTGCAAATGCAAAAAGTAGTTTTTTACTCAATATGACTATAATGTTCTTAGAATATTGAGATAATGCAAAAAAAGCAATAACAATGTATTCCAAAATAACTCCTAATCCAAACGTGCAAAATGTCAAAAAATTCCTGTGATATTGAATAAATGTTACACAGTCATATTGAGTAAAACCTAGTTTTTGTATTTCTGATTCTTTCCAAAATACCCGATTCTGTTAAAACTCACATAAATTCAATATTACAGGCTTTTTTAGACACATTTCACGTTTAGTTTTGGAGTTATGATTATAAACCTCTCATATTTAGTATGACAGTTACACTGTTATATTGAATAAAAAAACTAACTTGTGTCTTTGCAAACCTTACAAATGATCATTTTTCTAGTACAACTAACAAAAATACACATCTCTACGCATTATTAGCCATTTTTCATGTGTTGTTTAGAAGTTATGTTTGAATACATTTTTGTTGCTTTTTTCGCATCATCACAGGATACTAAGAACATTATAGTCATATTGAGTAAACAACTACTTTTTGCATTTGCAAGATTTAAAAAATTATATGCTTCGAGTAAAACTCCAAAAGATGCATTATTTCAGGCATTATTAGCCATTTTTCATGTGTAGTGTAGGAGTTATGTTTAAATATAGGTCATATTGGGTGTTACAGTATACAGTCATATTGAGTAAAACCTAGTTTTTGTATTTGTGATTCTTTCCAAAATACCCGATTCTGGTCAAACTAACATAAATTCAATATTACAGGCTTTTTTAGACAAATTTCACGTTTAGTTTTGGAGTTATGATTATAAACCTTTCATATGTAATATGACAGTTACACTGTTATATTGAATAAAAAAAAACTAACTTATGTCTTTGCAAACCTTACAAAAGATAATTTTTCTAGTACAACTAACAAAAATACATATCTCTAGTCATTATTAGCCATTTTGCATGTGTTGTTTAAAAGTTATGTTTGAATACATTTTATTGCTTTTTTCGCATTATCTCAGGATTCTAAGACTATTATAGTCATATTGAATAAAAACTACTTTTTGCATTTGCAAGATTTAAAAAAGCATATGCTTCGAGTGAAACCCCCAAAGATGCATTATTTCATGCATTATTAGCCATTTTCCATATGTGGTGTAGGACTTATGTTTAAATAACTGTCATATTGAGTGTTACAGTATACAGTCATATTGAGTAAAACCTAAATTTTGTATTTGCAAACCATAAAAAAACAACTGTATTTAGTAAAACTAACAATTATTCAATATCACAGGCATTTTTAGACATTTTCCACGTTTGGTTTAGGAGTTATGTTGGAATACATTTTTTGTGCTTTTTTCGCATTATCTCAGGATTCTAAGAACATTATAGTCATATTGAGTAAAAAACTACTTTTTGCATTTGCAAGATTTAAAAAAGCATCTGTTTTGAGTAAAACTCCCAAAGATGCATTATTTCAGGCATTATTAGCCATTTTCATGTAGGAGTAATGTTTAAATAACTGTCATATTGAGTGTTACAGTATACAGTCATATTGAGTAAAACCTAAATTTTGTATTTGCAAACCATACAAAAACAACTGTATCCAACAAAACTAACAATTATTCAATATCAAAGGCATTTCTAGACATTTAGTACGATTGGTTTAGGAATTATGTTGGAATACATTTTTATTGCTTTTTTATCTCAGGATTCTAAGAATATTATAGTCAAGAATATTATAGTCATATTGAGAAAAAAACTACTTTTTGCATTTGCAAAGTTTAAAAAAGCATATGCTTCCAGTAAAACTCCAAAATATGCATTATTTCAGGCATTATTAGCCATTTTTCATGGTTTGTGTGGGATTTATGTTTAAATAACTGTTATATTGAGTGTTACAGTATACAGTCATATTGACTAAACCCTCATTTTTGTATTTGCAAACCATAGAAAAACAACTGTATCTAGTAAAACTCACATGTATTCAATATCAGAGACATTTTTAGACATTTTGCACGTTTGGATTAGGAATTATGTTGGAATACATTTTTATTGTTTCTGTTCGCTTTATCTCAGGATTCTATCAATCAATCAGTCAATCAATGTTTATTTATATAGCCCCAAATCACAAATGTCTCAAAGGACTGCACAAATCATTACGACTACAACATCCTCGATTCTAAGTACATTACTGTCAAATTGAGTAAAAAATTATATTTTGTTTTTGCCAATATTGCCAAATGTTTTTGTTTTTTTTTCAGGAAAACTCTCAAAGATGCATTTCTTCAGGCATTATTAGACATTTTGCATGCATATTTTTGGAGTTTTTTTTTCAAAAACTGTCATTTTGAGTGTGACCAATATGAGGCCAGTAAAACCGAATGTTTTTGTTTGTGATTCTTTCCAAAATACCCGATTCTGGTAAAACTCACGTAAATTCAATATTATAGGCTTTTTTAGACAAATTTCAAATTTGGTTTTGGAGTTATGATTATAAACCTTTCATATTTAGTATGACAGTTACACTGTTATGTGGAATAAAAAAACTAAGTTGTGTATTTGCAAACCTTACAAAAGATAATTTTTCTGGTACAACTAACAAAAATACATATCTCTAGGCATTATTAGCCTATTTGCATGTGTTATTTAGAAGTTATGTTGGAATACATTTTTATTGCTTTTTCGCATTATCTCAGGATTCTAAGACTATTATAGTCATATTGAATAAAAAACAACTTTTTGCATTTGCAAGATTTAAAAAAGCATATGTTTCGAGTAAAACTCCCAAACTGCATTATTTCAGGCATTATTAGCCATTTTTCATGTGTGGTGTAGGAGTTATGTTTAAATAACTGTCATATTGAGTGTTACAGTATACAGTCATTATGACTAAAACCTCATTTTCGTATTTGCAAACCATAGAAAAACAACTGTATCTAGTAAAACTCACATGTATTCAATATCACAGGCATTTTTAGACATTTTGCACGTTTGGATTAGGAGTTATGTTGGAATACATTTGTATTGCTTTTTTCGCATTATCTCAGGATTCCAATAACATCATAGTCATATTGAGTAAAAAACTACTTTTTGCATTTGCAATATTTAAAAAAGCATATGCTTTGAGTAAAACTCCCAAAGATGCATTATTTCAGGAGTTATGAGCCATTTTTCATCTGTGCTGTAGGAGTTATGTTTAAATAACTGTCATATTGGGAGTTACAGTATACAGTCATATTGAGTAAAACCTAAATTTTGTATTTGCAAACCATAGAAAAACAACTGCATCTAGTAAAACTAACAATTATTCAATATCACAGGCATTTCTAGACATTTTGCACGATTGGAATAGGAATTATGTTGGAATACATTTTTATCGCTTTTTTCGCATTATCTCAGGATTCTAAGAACATTAGAGTCATATTGATTAAAAAACTACTTTTTGCATTTGCAAAATTTAAAAAAGCATATGCTTCCAGTAAAACTCCCAAAGATGCATTTTTTCAGGCATTATTAGCCATTTTTCATGTTTTGTGTAGGATTTATGTTTAAATAACTGTTACATTGAGTGTTACAGTATACAGTCATAATGACTAAAACTTCATTTTTGTATCTGCAAACCATAGAAAAACAACTGTATCTAGTAAAACTCACATGTATTCAATATCACAGGCATTTTTAGACATTTTTCACGTTTGGATTAGGAATTATGTTGGAATACATTTTTATTGTTTTTTTCGCTTTATCTCAGGATTCTAAGTACATTACTGTCAAATTGAGTAAAAAAAAAAAATTGTTTTTGCAAACCTTGCCAAATGTTTTTTTTTTTTCAGGAAAACTCTCAAAGATGCCTTTTTTCAGGCATTATTAGACATTTTGCATGCAAATTTTTGGATTTTTGTTTCAAAATCTGTCATTTTGAGTGTGACCAATATGAGGCCAGTAAAACCCAATGTTTGTATTTGTGATTCTTTCCAAAATACCCGATTCTGGTAAAACTCACGTAAATTCAATATTACAGGCTTTTTTAGACAAATTTCAAGTTTGGTTTTGGAGTTATGATTATAAACCTTTCATATTTAGTATGACAGTTACACTGGTATATGGAATAAAAAAACTAACTTTTGTCTTTGCAAACCTTACAAAAGATCATTTTTCTAGTACAACTAACACAAATACATATCTCTAGGCATTATTAGCCTATTTGCATGTGTTGTTTAGAAGTTATGTTGGAATACATTTTTATTGCTTTTTTCGCATTATCTCAGGATTCTAAGACTATTATAGTCATATTGAATAAAAAACAACTTTTTGCATTTGCAAGATTTAAAAAAGCATATGCTTCGAGTAAAACTCCAAAAGATGCATTATTTCAAGCATTATTAGCCATTTTTCATTTGTGGTGTAGGATTTATGTTTATATAACTGTCATATTGAGTTTTACAGTATACAGTAATATTGAGTAAAACCTAGTTTTTGTATTCGTGATTCTTTCCAAAATACCAGTTTCTGGTAAAACTCACATAAATTTACTTGTGTCTTTGCTAACCTTACAAAAGATCAATTTTCTAGTACAACTAACAAAAATACACATCTCTAGGCATTATCAGCCATATTACATGCGTTGTTTGGAAATTATGTTTGAATACATTTTTATTGCTTTTTTTTTGCATTATCTCAGTATTCTAAGTACATTACTGTCAAATTGAGTAAAAAATTATATTTTGTTTTTGCAAACCTTGCCAAATGTTTTTTTTCAGGAAAACTCTCAAAGATGCATTTCTTCAGGCAGTATTAGACATTTTGCATGTGTGTTTGTAGGAGTTATGTTTAAATAACTGTCATATTGAGTGTTACAGTATACAGTCACATTGAGTAAAATCTAAATTTTGTATTTGCAAACCATAGAAAAACAACTGTATCTAGTAAAACTCACACGTATTCAATATCAAAGGCATTTTTAGACATTTTGCACGTTTGGATTAGGAGTTATGATTTTATTGCTTTTTAGCATTATCTTAGGAATCTAAGAACTTTATAGTCATGTTGAGTAAAAAACTACTTTTTGCATTTGCAAAATTTAAAAAAGCTTATGCTTGAGTAAAACTCCCAAAGATGCATTATTTCAGGCATTATTAGACATTTTTCATGTGTGGTGTAGGAGTTATGTTTAAATAACTGTCATATTGTGTGTTACATTATACAGTCATATTGAGTAAAACCTAATTTTTGTATTTGCAAACCATAAAAAAAACCTATATCTAGTAAAACTCACGTTTATTCAATATCACAGACATTTTTAGACATTTGAACGTTTGAATTAGGAATTATGTTGGAATACCTTTTAATTGCTTTTTTTGCATTTTCTCAGGATTCTAAGTACATTACTATCAAATTAGTAGAAAATACTTTTTGTTTTCGCCAAACTTACCAAATGTTTTTTTTTCTAGAAAAACTCTCAAAGATACATTTCTTCAGGCCTTTTTAGACATGTTGCATTTCTACTTTTGGAGTTATGTTTCAAAAACTGTCATTTTAAGTGTGACCAATATGAGGCCAGTAAAGCATAATTGTTGTATTTGTGAACCTCTCCAAAATACCTGATTCTGTTAAAACTCACATAAATTCAATATTACAGGCTTTTTAAGACACATTTCAAGTTTGGTTTTGGAGTTATGATTATAAAACTTTAATATTTAGTATGATAGTTACACTGTTATATTGAATAAAAAAACTAACTTGTGTCTTTGCTAACCTTAAAAAAGAAAAATTTTCTAGTACAACTAACAAAAATACACATCTCTAGGCATTATCAGCCATTTTTCATGCGTTGTTTGGAAGTTATGTTTGAATACAATTTTATTGCTTTTTCAGCATTATCTCAGGATTCTAAGTACATTACTGTCAAATTGAGTAAAACATTATTTTTTGGTTTTTGCAAACCTTGCCAAATGTTTTTTTTTTTTTTCAGGAAAACTCTCAAAGATGCATTTCTTCAGGCATTAGACATTTTTCATGTGTGGTGTAGGAGTTATGTTTAAATAACTGTCATATTGAGTGTTACAGTATACAGTCACATTGAGTAAAACCTAAATTTTGTATTTGCAAACCATAGAAAAAACAACTGTATCAAGTAAAACTAACATTGATTCAATATCACAGGCATTTTTAGACATTTTGCACGTTTGGATTAGGAGTTATGTTGAATACATTTGTATTGCTTTTTTTGCATTATCTCAGGAATCTAAGAACATTATAGTCATGTTGAGTAAAAAACAACTTTTTGCATTTGCAAAATTTAAAAAAGCTTATGCTTTGAGTAAAACTCCCAAAGATGCAACATTTCAGGCATTATTAGACATTTTTCATGTGTGGTGTAGGAGTTATGTTTAAATAACTGTCATATTGTGTGTTACATTATACAGTCATATTGAGTAAAACCTAATTTTTTGTATTTGCAAACCATCAAAAAAAAAACTGTATCTAGTAAAACTCGCATGTATTCAATATCACAGGCATTTTTAGACATTTTGAACGTTTGAATTAGGAATTATGTTGGAATACATTTGTATTGCTTTTTTCGCATTATCTCAGGATTCTAAGTACATTACTGTCAAATTAGTAGAAAAATACTTTTTGTTTTCGCCAACCTTACCAAATGTTTTTTTTCCAGAAAAACTCTCAAAGATACATTTCTTCAGGAATTATTGGACATGTTGCATTTCTACTTTTGGAGTTATGTTTCAAAAACTGTAATTTTGAGTGTGACCAATATGAGGCCAGGAAAACATCATTTTTGTATTTGTGAACCTCTTCAAAATACCTGATTCTGTTAAAACTCACATGAATTCAATATTACAGGATTTTTTAGACAAATTTCAAGTTTGGTTTTGGAGTTATGATTATAAACCTTTCATATTTAATATGACTGTTAGACTGTTATATTGAATAAAAAAAACTAACTTATGTCTTTGCAAACCTTACAAAAGTTTTTTTTTATAGTACAACTAACAAAAATACACATCTCTAAGCATTATCAGCCATTTTGCATGTGGTTTTTAGAAGTTATGTTTGAATACATTTTTATTACTTTTTTCGCATTATGTCAGGATTGTAAGACTTTGTAGTCATATTGAGTAAAAAACTACTTTTGGCATTTGCAATATTTAAAAAAGGATATGTATCGAGTAAAACTCCCAAAGATGCATTATTTCAGGCATTATTAGCAATGTTTCATGTGTTGTGTAGGATTTATGTCTAAATAACTGTTATATTGAGTGTTACAGTATACA
Organism: Nerophis ophidion; assembly: GCF_033978795.1. NCBI lineage: Eukaryota > Metazoa > Chordata > Actinopteri > Syngnathiformes > Syngnathidae > Nerophis > Nerophis ophidion. The sequence continues at coordinate 45,065,847 of NC_084619.1, forward strand.
GTCATATTGAGTAAAACCTCATTTTTGTTTTTGCAAACTATAAAAAAAACAACTGTGTCTAGTAAAACCAACATTTATTCAATTTTACAGGCATTTTTAGACATTTTGCACGTTTGGATGAGGAGTTATGTTGGAACACATTTTTTTTGTTAGTTTTTTTTGCATTATCTCAGGATTCTAAGAACTTTATAGACATATTGAGTAAAAAACTACATTTTGCATTTGCAAGATTTAAAAAAAGCATATGCTTCGAGTAAAACTCCCAAAGATGCATTATTTCAGGCATTATTAGCCATTTTTTATGTGTGGTGTAGGAGTTATGTTTAAATAACTGTCATATTGAGTGTTACAGTATACAGTCATCTTGAGTAAAACTTAGTTTTTGTATTTGTGATTCTTTCCAAAATACCTGATTCTGTTAAAACTCACATAAATTCAATATTACAGGCATTTTAAGACAAATTTCAAGTTTGGTTTTGGAGTTATGATTATAAAACTTTAATATTTAGTATGATAGTTAAACTGTTATATTGAATAAAAAAACTAACTTGTGTCTTTGCTAACCTTACAAAAGATCAATTTTCTATTACAACTAACAAAAATACACATCTCTAGGCATTATCTGCCGTTTTTCATGCGTCGTTTGGAATTTATGTTTGATTTTTTTTTTTTTTTTTCATTATCTCAGGATTCTAAGTACATTACTGTCAAATTGAGTAAAACATTATATTTTGTTTTTGCAAACCTTGCCAAAAGTTTTTTTTTTTTTCAGGAAAACTCTCAAAGATGCATTTCTTCAGGCATTATTCGACATTTTGCATGTGTGGTGTAGGAGTTATGTTTAAATAACTGTCATATTGAGTGTTACAGTATACAGTCACATTGAGTAAAACCTAAATTTTGTATTTGCAAACCATAGAAAAACAACTGTATCTAGTAAAACTAACATTAATTCAATATCACAGGCATTTTTAGGCATTTTGCACGTTTGGATTAGGAGTTATGATGAATACATTTTTATTGCTTTTTTTGCATTATCTCAGGAATCTAAGAACATTATAGTCATGTTGAGTAAAAAACAACTTTTTGCATTTGCAAAATTTAAAAAAGCTTATGCTTTGAGTAAAACTCCCAAAGATGCATTATTTCAGTCATTATTAGACATTTTTCCTGTGTGGTGTAGGAGTTATGTTTAAATAACTGTCATATTGAGTGTTACATTATACAGTCATATTGAGTAAAACCTCATTTTTGTACTTGCAAACCATAAAAAAAACCTATATCTAGTAAAACTCACATTTATTCAATATCACAGGCATTTTTAGACATTTTGAACGTTTGAATTAGGAATTATGTTGGAATACCTTTTAATTGCTTTTTTTGCATTATCTCAGGATTCTAAGTACATTACTGTCAAATTAGTAGAAACATACTTTTTGTTTTCGCCAACCTTACCAAATGTTATTTTTTCCAGAAAAACTCTCAAAGATACATTTCTTCAGGCATTTTTAGACATGTTGCATTTCTACTTTTCGAGTTATGTTTCAAAAAGTGTCATTTTGAGTGTGACCAATATCAGGCCAGGAAAACCTAATTTTTGTATTTGTGAACCTCTCCAAAATACCTGATTCTGTTAAAACTCACATAAATTCAATATTATAGGCTTTTTAGACAAATTTCAAGTTTGGTTTTGGAGTTATGATTATAAACCTTTCATATTTAGTAAGACTGTTACACTGTTATATTGAATAAAAAAACTAAGTTGTGTCTTTGCAAACCTTACAAAAGATCATTTTTCTAGTACAACTAACAAAAATAAATATCTCTAAGCATTATTAGCCATTTTGCATGTGTTTTTTAGAAGTTATGTTTGAATACATTTTTTTTTACTTTTTTTGCATTGTCAGGATTGTAAGCCTTTGTAGTCATATTGAGTAAAAAACGACTTTTTGCATTTGCAATATTTAAAAAAGCATATGTTTCGAGTAAAACTCCCAAAGATGCATTATTTCAGGCATTATTAACCGTTTTTCATGTGTGGTGTTGGAGTTATGTTTAAATAACTGTCATATTGAGTGTTACAGTATACAGTCATATTGAGTAAAACCTCATTTTTGTTTTTGCAAACTATAAAAAAAAACAACTGTGTCTAGTAAAACTTACATGTATTCAATATCACAGGTATTTTTAGACATTTTGCACGTTTGGATTGGGAGTTATATTTTTATTGCTTTTTTCGCAGTATCTCAGGAATCTAAGAACATTTTAGTCATGTTGAGTAAAAAACAACTTTTCGCATTTGCAAAATTTAAAAAAGCTTATGCTTCGAGTAAAACTCCCAAATATGCATTATTTCAGACATTATTTGCATTTTTTCATGTGTGGTGTAGGAGTTATGTTTAAATAACTGTCATATTGAGTGTTAAATTATACGGTCATATTGAGTAAAACCTCATTTTTGTATTTGCAAACCATCAAAAAAAACTGTATCTAGTAAAAATCACATGTATTCAATATCACAGGCATTTTTAGACATTTTGAACGTTTGAATTAGGAATTATGTTGGAATACATTTGTATTGCTTTTTTCGCATTATCTCAGGATTCTAAGACTAATATAGTCATATTGAATAAAAAACGACTTTTTGCATTTGCAAGATTTAAAAAAGCATATGTTTCGAGTAAAACTCCCAATGATGCATTATTTCAGGCATTATTAGCCATTTTTCATGTGTGCTGTAGGAGGTATGTTTAAATAACTGTCATATTGAGTGTTACAGTATTACAGTCCTTTTGCGTAAAACCAAAATTTTGTATTTGCAAACCATAGAAAAACAACTGTATCTAGTAAAACTAACATTAATTCAATATAACAGGCATTTTTAGACATTTTGCACGTTTGGATTAGGAGTTATGTTGGAATACATTTTTATTGCTTTTTTCGCATCATCTCAGGATTCTAAGAACATTATAGTCACATTGGGTAAAAAACTACTTTTTGCATTTGCAAGATTTAAAAAAGCATATGCTTCGAGTAAAACTCCAAAAGATGCATTATTTCAAGCATTATTAGCCATTTTTCATGTGTGGTGTAGGATTTATGTTTATATAACTGTCATATTGAGTGTTACAGTATACAGTCATATTGAGTAAAACCTAGTTTTTGTATTTGTGATTCTCTCCAAAATACCCGATTCTGGTAAAACTCACGTAAATTCAATATCACAGGCTTTTTTAGACAAATTTCAAGTTTGGTTTTGGAGTTATGATTATAAACCTTTCATATTTAGTATGACAGTTACACTGTTATATGGAATAAAAATTACTAACTTGTGTATTTGCAAACCTTACAAAAGATCATTGTTCTAGTACAACTAACAAAAATACATATCTCTAGGCATTATTAGCCTATTTGCATGTGTTGTTTAGAAGTTATGTTGGAATACATTTTTATTGCTTTTTTTTGCATTATCTCAGGATTCCAAGAGTATTATAGTCATATTGGATAAAAAACAACTTTTTGCATTTGCAAGATTGAAAAAAGCATATGCTTCGAGTAAAACTCCAAAAGATGTATTATTTCAGGCATTATTAGCCATTTTTCATGTGTGGTGTAGTATTTATGTTTAAATAACTGTCATATTGAGTGTTACAGTATACAGTCATATTGAGTAAAACCTAAATTTTGTATTTGCAAACCATAGAAAAACCACTGTATCTAGTAAAACTAACATTTATTCAATATCACAGGCATTTTTAGACATTTTGCAAGTTTGGATTAGGAGTTATGTTGGAATACATTTTTATTGCTTTTTTCGCATTATTTCAGGATTCTAAGGACATTATAGTCACATTGAGTAAACAACTACTTTTTGCATTTGCAAGATTTTAAAAAGCATATGTTTAGAGTAAAATTCCAAAAGATGCATTATTTCAGACACTATTAGCCATTTTTCATGTGTGGTGTAGGAGTTATGTTTAATAACAGTCATATTGGGTGTTACAGTTTACAGTCATATTGAGTAAAACCTAGTTTTTGTATTTGTGATTCTTTCCAAAATACCCGATTCTGGTAAAACTCACGTAAATTCAATATTACAGGCTTTTTCAGACAAATTTCACGTTTGGTTTTGGAGTTATGATTATAAACCTTTCATATTTAGTATGACAGTTACACTGTTATATGGAATAAACAAACTAACTTGTGTCTTTGCTAACCTTACAAAAGATCATTTTTCTAGTACAACTAACAAAAATACATATCTCCAGGCATTATTAGCCATTTTGCATGTGTTGTTTAGAAGTTATGTTTGAATACATTTTTATTGCTTTTTTCGCATTATCTCAGGATTCCAATAACATTATAGTCATATTGAGTAAAAAACTACTTTTTGCATTTGCAAGATTTAAAAAAGCATATGCTTTGAGTAAAACTCCCAAAGATGCATTATTTCAGGCATTATTAGCCATTTTTCATGTGTGCTGTAGGAGTTATGTTTAAATAACTTTCATATTGGGAGTTACAGTATACAGTCATATTGAGTAAAACCTAGTTTTTATATTTGTGATTCTTTCCAAAATACCCGATTCTGGTAAAACTCACATAAATTCAATATTACAGGCTTTTTTAGACAAATTTCACGCTTAGTTTTGGAGTTATGATTATAAACCTTTCATATTTAGTATGACAATTACACTGTTATATTGAATAAAAAAACGAACTTGTGTCTTTGCAAACCTTACAAAAGATCATTTTTCTAGTACAACTAACAAAAATACATATCTCTAGGCATTATTAGCCATTTTGCATGTGTTGTTTAGAAGTTATGTTGGAATACATTTTTATTGCTTTTTTCGCATTATCTCAGGATATCTCAAACCATAGAAAAACAACTATATCTAGTAAAATTCACATGTATTCAATATCATAGGCATTTTTAGACATTTTGCACGTTTGGATTAGGAATTATGTTGGAATACATTTCTTCTTTTTTTTTCGCTTTATCTCAGGATTCTAAGTACATTACTGTCAAATTGAGTAAAAAATTATATTTTGTTTTTGCAAACCTTGCCAAATGTTTTTTTTTTTCAGGAAAACTCTCAAAGATCCTTTTTTTCAGGCATTATTATACATTTTGCATGCATATTTTTGGATTTTTTTTTCAAAAACTGTCATTTTGAGTGTGTACAATATGAGGCCAGTAAAACCCAATGTTTGTATTTGTGATTCCTTCCAAAATACCAGTTTCTTTAAAACTCACATAAATTCAATATTACAGGCTTTTTTAGACAAATTTCAAGTTTGGTTGTGGGGTTATGATTATAAACCTTTCATATTTAGTATGATAGTTACACTGTTATATTGAATAAAAAAAACTAACTTGTGTCTTTGCTAACCTTACAAAAGATCAATTTTCTAGTACAACTAACAAAAATACACATCTCTAGGCATTATCAGCCATTTTTCATGCGTTGTTTGGAAGTTATTTTTGAATACATTTTTATTGGTTTTTTTTGCAATATCTCAGGATTCTAAGTACATTACTGTCAAATTGAGTAAAAAATTATATTTTGTTTTTGCAAACCTTGCCAAATGTTTTTTTTCAGGAAAACTCAGGAAAACTCTCAAAGATGCATTTCTTCAGGCATTATTAGACATTTTGCATGTATGGTGTAGGAGTTATGTTTAAATAACTGTCATATTGAGTGTTACAGTATACAATCATATTGAGTAAAACCTAAATGTTGTATTTGCAAACCATAGAAAAACAACTGTATCTAGTAAAACTAACATTAATTCAATATCACAGGCATTTTTAGACATTTTGCACGTTTGGATTAGGAGTTATGTTGGAGTACATTTTATTGCTTTTTTCGCATTATCTCAGGATTCTAAGACTATTATAGTCATATTGAATAAAAAACTACTTTTTGCATCTGCAAGATTTAAAAAAGCATATGTTTTGAGTAAAACTCCCAAAGGTGCATTATTTCAGGCATTATAAGCCATTTTTCATGTGTGGTGTAGGAGTTATGTTTAAATAACTGTCATATTGAGTGTTACACTATACAATCATATGGAGTAAAACCTAAATGTTGTATTTGCAAACCATAGAAAAACAACTGTATCTAGAAAAACTAATATTAATTCAATATCACAGGCATTTTTAGACATTTTGCACGTTTGGATTAGGAGTTATGTTGGAGTACATTTTTATTGCTTTTTTCGCATTATCTCAGGATTCTAAGAACATTATAGTCATATTGAGTAAAAAACTACTTTTTGCATTTGCAAGATTTAAAAAAGCATATGCTTTGAGTAAAACTCCCAAAGTTGCATTATTTCAGGCATTATTAGCCATTTTTCATGTGTGGTTTAGGAGTTATGTTTAAATAACTGTCATATTGGGTGTTACAGTATACAGTCAAAATGAGTAAAACCGAGTTTTTGTATTTGTGATTCTTTCCAAAATACCCGATTCTGGTAAAACTCACCTAAATTCAATACTACAGGCTTTTTTAGACAAATTTCACGTTTAGTTTTGGAGTTATGATTATAAACCTTTCATATTTAGTATGACAGTTACACTGTTATATTGAATTAAAAAAAAACAACTTGTGTCTTTGCAAACCTTACAAAAGATCATTTTTCTAGTACAACTAACAAAAATACATATTTCTAGGAATTAGCCATTTTGCATGTGTTGTTTAGAAGTTATGTTGGAATACATTTTTATTGCTTTTTTCGCATTATCTCAGGATTCAAAGACTATTATAGTCATATTGAATAAAAAACTACTTTTTGCATTTGCAAAATTTAAAAAAGCATATGTTTCGAGTAAAACTCCCAAAGATGCATTATTTCAGGCATTATTAGCCATTTTCATGTGTGGTGTAGGAGTTATGTTTAAATAACTGTCATATTGAGCGTTACAGTATACAGTCATATTGAGTATAACTTAGTTTTTGTATTTGTGATTCTTTCCAATATACCCGATTCTGGTCAAACTAACATGAATTCAATATTACAGGCTTTTTTAGACAAATTTCACGTTTAGTTTTGGAGTTATGATTATAAACCTTTCATATTTAATATGACAGTTACACTGTTATATTGAATAAAAAAAAAAACTTGTGTCTTTGCTAACCTTACAAAAGATAATTTTTCTAGTACAACTAACAAAAATACACATCTCTAGGCATTATCAGCCATTTTTCATGTGTTGTTTAGAAGTTATGTTGGAATACATTTGTATTATCTTTTTCGCATTATCTCAGGATTCTAAGTACATTCCCTTCAAATTGGGTAAAAAATTGTATTTTGTTTTTGAAAACCTTGCCAAATGTTTTTTTTTTTCAGGAAAATACTCAAAGATGCTTTTCTTCAGGCAGTACTAGACATTTTGCATGTGTGGTGTAGGAGTTATGTTTAAATAACTGTCATATTGAGTATTACATTATACAGTCATATTGAGTAAAACCTCATTTTTGTATTTGCAAACCATAAAAAAAACCTATATCTAGTAAAACTCACATTTATTCAATATCACAGGCATTTTTAGACATTTTGAACGTTTGAATTAGGAATTATGTTGGAATACCTTTTAATTGCTTTTTTTCCATTATCTCAGGATTCTAAGTACATTACTGTCAAATTAGTAGAAAAATACTTTTTGTTTTCGCCAACCTTTCCAAATGTTTTTTTTTACAGAAAAACTCTCAAAGATACATTTCTTCAGGCATTTTTAGACATGTTGCATTTCTACTTTTGGAGTTATGTTTGAAAAACTGTCATTTTGAGTGTGACCAATATGAGGCCAGGAAAACATAATTTTTGTATTTGTGAACCTCTCCAAAATACCTGATTCTGCTAAAACTCACATAAATTCAATATTAAAGTCTTTATTAGACAAATTTCAAGTTTGGTTTTGGAGTTTTGATTTCATATTTAATATGACAGTTACACTGTTATATTGAATAAAAAAATTAACTTGTTTCTTCGCAAACCTTACAAAAGATAATTTTTCTAGTACAACTAACAAAAATACACATCCCTAGGCATTATTAGCCATTTTTCATCTGTTGTTTAGAAGTTATGTTTGAATACATTTTAATTGCTTTTTTCGCATTATCTCAGGATTCTAAGACTATTATAGTCATATTGAGTAAAAAACTAGTTTTGGCATTTGCAATATTTAAAAAAGCATATGCTTCGAGTAAAACTCCCAAAAATGCATTATTTCAGGCATTATTTGCCATTTTTCATGTGTGGTGTAGGAGTTATGTTTAAATAACTGTCATATTGAGTGTTAAAGTATACAGTCATATTGAGTAAATCCTCATTTTTGTATTTGCAAACCATAGTAAAAAACTGTATCTAGTAAAACTCACATGTATTCAATATCACAGGCATTTTTAGACATTTTGCACGTTTGGATTAGGAGTTATGTTGGAATACATTTGTATTGCTTTTTTTTTGCATTATCTCAGGATTGTAAGACTATTATAGTCATATTGAGTAAAAAAAACTTTTTGCATTTGCACGATTTAAAAAAGCTTATGCTTCGAGTAAAACTCCCAAAGATGCATTATTTCAGGCATTATTAGCCATTTTTCATGTGTGGTGTAGGAGTTATGTTTAAATAACTGTCATATTGAGTGTTATAGTATACAGTCATATTGAGTAAAACCTCACTTTTGTATTTGCAAACCATAGAAAAACAGCTGTATCTAGTTAAACTCACATTTAGTCAATATCACAGGCAGTTTTAGACATTTTGCACGTTTGCATTAGGAATTATGTTGGATTACATTGTTATTGCTTTTTTCGCCTTATCTCAGGATTCTAAGTACATTACTGTCAAATTTAGTAAAAAAAATACGTTCTGTTTTTGCAAACATCACCAAATGTTTTTTTTTTACAATAAAACTCTCAAAGATACATTTCTTCAGGCATTATTAGACATTTTGCATTTCTACTTTTGGAGTTTTGTTTCAAAAACTCTCATTTTTAGTGTGACCAATATGAGGCCAGCAAAACCTAATTTTTGTATTTTTAACCTTTCCAAAATACCTAATTCGGCTAAAGCTCACATGAATTCAATATTACAGGCTTTTTTAGACAAATTTTAAGTTTGGTTTTGCAGTTATGATTATAAACCTTTCATCTTTAGTATGACTTTACACTGTTATATTGAATAAAAAACTGACTTGTGTCTTTGGAAACCTTACAAAAGATCATTTTTCTAGTACAACTAACAAAAATACACATCTCCAGGCATTATTAGTCATTTTTCTAGTGTTGTTTAGAAGTTATGTTTGAATACATTTTTATTCCTTTTTTCGCATTATCCCAGGATTCTAAGACTATTATAGTCATATTGAGTAAAAAACTACTTTTTGCATTTGCGAGATTTAAAAAAGCATATGTTTCGAGTAAAACTCTCAAAGATGCATTATTTCAGGCATTATTAGCCATTTTTCATTTGTGGTGTAGGAGTTATGTTCAAATAACTGTCATATTGAGTGTTACAGTATACAGTCATATTGAGTAAAACCTAAATTTTGTTTACTCAAACCATAGAAAAACAACTGTATCTAGTAAAACTAACATGTATTCAATATCACAGGCTTTTTTAGACATTTTGCACGTTTGGATTAGGAATTATGTTGGAATACATTGTTATTGCTTTTTTTGCATTATCTCAGGATTCTAAGAACATTATAGTCGTATTGAGTAAAAAATTTCTTTTTGCATTTGCAAAATTTTGAAAATAATATGCTTCGAGTAAAACTCCCAAAAATGCATTATTTCCGGCCTTATTTGCCATTTTTCATGTGTGGTGTAGTAGTTATGTTTAAATAACCGTCATATTGAGTGTTACAGTATACAGTCTCATTGAGTAAAACCTCATTTTTGTATTTGGAAAACATAGAAAAACAACTGTACCAAGAAAAACTCACATGATTCACATGCAATTTTAGACATTTTGCATGTTTGGATTAGGAATTATGTTGGGATACATTTTTATTGCTTTTTTCGCATTATCTCAGGATTCTAAGTACATTACTGTCAAATTAGTAGAAAAATCCTTTTTGTTTTTGCAAACCTTACCAAATGTTTTTTTTTTCCAGTAAAACTCTCAAAAATACATTTCTTCAGGCATTATTAGACATTTTGCATTCCTACTTTTGGAGTTATGTTTCAAAAACTGTCATTTTGAGTGTGACCAATATGAGGCCAGCAAAACCTATTTTTTTTATTTGTGAACATTTCCAAAATACCTGATTCTGCTAAAACTCACATAAATTCAATCTTACAGGCTTTTTTAGACCAATTTCAAGTTTGGTTTTGGAGTAATGATTATAAACCTTTCATATTTAGTATGACAGTTACACTGTTATATTGAATAAAAAAACTAACTTGTGTCTTTGCAAACCTTACAAAAGATCATTTTCTAGTACAACTAACAAAAATACATATATCTAGGCATTATTAGCATTTTTTCATTTGCTGTTTAGAAGTTATGTTTGAATATATTTGTATTGCTTTTTTTGCATTATCTCGGGATTCTAAGAACATTATTGTCATAATTGAGTAAAACACTACTTTTTGCATTTGCAAAATTTAAAAAAGCATATGTTTCGAGTGAAACTCCCAAAGATGCATTATTTCAGGCATTATTAACCATTTTTCATGTGTGGTGTAGGAGTTATGTTTAAATAAGTGTCATATTGAGTGTTACATTATCAATCAATCAATCAATGTTTATTTATATAGCTCCAAATCACAAATGTCTCAAAGGACTGCACAAATCATTACGACTACAACATCCTCGGAAGAACCCACAAAAGGGCAGGGAAAACTCACACCAAGTGGGCAGGGAGATTTCACATCCAGTGGGACGCCAGAGACAATGCTGACTATGAGAAACCTTGGAGAGGACCTCAGATGTGGGCAACCCCCCCCCCCACCCCCCTCTAGGGGACCGAAAGCAATGGATGTCGAGCGGGTCTAACATGATACTGTGAAAGTTCAATCCATAGTGGCTCCAACACAGCCGTGAGAGTTCAGTTCAAGCGGATCCAAGACAGCAGCGAAAGTCCCGTCCACAGGAGACCATCTCAAGCGGAGGCGGATCAGCAGCGTAGAGATGTCCCCAACCGATACAGGCGAGCGGTCCATCCTGGGTCCCGACGAGCGGTCCATCCTGGGTCTCGACTCTGGACAGCCAGTACTTCATTCATGGTCATCGGACCGGACCCCCTCCACAAGGGAGGGGGGGACATAGGAGAAAGAAAAGAAGCGGCAGATCAACTGGTCTAAAAAGGAGGTCTATTTAAAGGCTAGAGTATACAGATGAGTTTTGAGGTGAGACTTAAATGCTTCTACTGAGGTAGCATCTCGAACTGTTACCGGGAGGGCATTCCAGAGTACTGGAGCCCGAACGGAAAACGCTCTATAGCCCGCAGACTTTTTTTGGGCTCTAGGAATCACTAATAAGCCGGAGTCTTTTGAACGCAGATTTCTTGTCGGGACATATGGTACAATACAATCGGCAAGATAGGCTGGAACTAGACCGTGTAGTATTTTATACGTAATTAGTAAAACCTTAAAGTCACATCTTAAGTGCACAGGAAGCCAGTGCAGGTGAGCCAGTACAGGCGTAATATGATCAAACTTTCTTGTTCTTGTCAAAAGTCTAGCAGCCGCATTTTGTACCAACTGTAATCTTTTAATGCTAGACATGGGGAGACCCGAAAATAACATGTTACAGTAATCGAGGTGAGACGTAACAAACGCATGGATTATGATCTCGGCGTCTTTAGTGGACAAAATGGAGCGAATTTTAGCGATATTACGGAGATGAAAGAAGGCCGTTTTGGTAACGCTTTTAATGTGTGACTCAAAGGAGAGAGTTGGGTCGAAGATAATACCCAGATTTTTTACCGAGTCACCTTGTTTTATTATTTGGTTGTCAAATGTTAAAGTTGTATTATTAAGTAGAGGTCTGTGTCTAGCAGGACCGATAATCAGCATTTCCATTTTTTTGGCGTTAAGTTGCAAAAAGTTAGCGGACATCCATTGTTTGATTTCATTAAGACACGCTTCCAACTGACTACAGTCCGGCGTGTTGGTCAGCTTTAGGGGCATGTAGAGTTGGGTGTCATCAGCATAGCAGTGAAAGCTAATACCGTATTTGCGTATGACGTCACCCAGCGGCAGCATGTAGATGCTGAAGAGTACAGGGCCAAGGACCGAACCCTGGGGAACTCCACACGTTACCTTAACATATTCCGAGGTCACACTGTTATGGGAGACGCACTGCATCCTATCAGTAAGATAAGAGTTAAACCAAGACAGGGCTGAGTCTTACATACCAATTCGTGTTTTGATACGCTCTAATAAAATATTATGATCGATGGTATCGAACGCAGCGCTAAGATCGAGGAGCAGCAACATAGATGACGCATCAGAGTCCATCGTTAGCAATAGATCATTAGTCAATTTTGCGAGGGCTGTCTCAGTCGAGTGATTTGCCCTGAAACCGGATTGAAAGGTTTCACATAGATTGTTAAACGCTAAGTGTTCATTTAGCTGCTCTGAAACCATTTTTTCGAGGATTTTCGAAATAAAGGGAAGGTGAGACACCGGTCGGTAGTTTACCATGAGGTCAGGATCGAGGTTAGGTCTTTTAAGGAGAGGATGAATAACCACTTTTTTGAATGCTAGGGGAACAGTGCCCGAGGAAAGTGATAAGTTTATAATATTTAGCACTGATGGACCTAATAATACAAAAAGCTCCTTGATAAGTTTCCCAGGAAGTGGGTCAAGTAAAAATGTTGTTTGTTTTATTCCATTTAAACGTTGTAACAATTCTTCTAATGTTATTTCATCAAAACGAGAGAAACTATTTTGGATATTTGCAGTATCTGCCGTATATACAGTCGTATCTGTGTTACTATAACCCAGCTGTAGCTGGGACGCATTGTCTTTAATCTCCTTTCTAATAAGTTCAATCTTCTTATTAAAGAACTTCATAAAGTCATCTGCCGAATGGGTGGAGCTACTGGAAGGTGTCCCTTGTTGGGTTAGCGATGCTACTGTACTAAACAAAAATTTTGGATCGTTTTTATTAATGCGGATAAGATTTGAGTAATAATTAGTTTTAGCTAAGGTAAGCATGCGTTTATAAGTTATCAAACTATCACTCCATGCTTGATGGTGCACCTCAAGATTAGTCGTGCGCCATTTGCGTTCCAGCTTTCTACATAATAATTTCTGAGCTCTAGTTTCTTCAGTAAACCATGGCGTACGCCTTTTTGGAGCCTTTTTTAACTTCAGTGGTGCTATACTATCAATGGTTTCGCGCAGGGCGTTGTTAAAGTTGTTAGTGAGGTTATCAATAGAGCCCACATACTTTGGGAACGTTGCCATTACCGAGGGTAGTAGGTCAGCAAGAGTCGTCGTTGTGGCAGCATTAATGTTGGGGCTGATATAGCAGTTATTATTATTATTACCTTGCCGAACATGAGTCTGAACTTCGAATTTTCTAAGGTAATGATCGGACATTACTTTAGTATACAGGAGTATCATAACTTTGGAAACGGTGATACCTCTGACAAGCACTAGGTCTATCGTATTACCACTGTGATGCGTCGGTTCATTTATTATTTGTGTAAGACCACATCTATCAATTATAGTCTGGAGCGCCACGCACGGTTGGTCCAATGGGGTATTCATATGGATATTAAAGTCCTCCATTATAATTATATTATCGGCGTGCGTCACTAGATCAGCAACAAACTCTGAGAATTCACTAATAAAGTCCGAATAGGGCCCTGGGGGGCGGTAGATAACAGCCAGGCACAGAGGTAGAGGTGTGGCAGACTTCATAGAAAGCACCTCAAACGATTTATATTTATTATTTAAGTTAGGACTAAAGTTAAAGTTTTCGTTGTATATTAGTGCGACCCCCCCTCCCCTTTTAAGGGGACGGGCAATATGCGCATTCGTATAGTTAGGAGGGGATGCCTCATTTATTGCAAAAAAGTCGTCTGGTTTAAGCCAGGTTTCGCTAAGACCGATGACGTTAAGGTTGTTGTCTCTAATGACCTCATTAACTAATAATGTTTTGGGAGACAAAGATCTGATGTTTAGAAAGCCCATATTATAGGTAGTGGGCTGTTTTAAGGAGTTGTTGATAAAATTATCCGTTGTAGCAATATTAATTATGTTGCGTTTATTATGCGCAATGTACTTAAAATAATTACGACCATATCTAGGAATTGATATGACGGGAATTTTCAGATTGTCTACTTGGGGCTGCGATAAACTGAACGCATCATAATTTGCCACCTCAGTAGAACGCATGTCTAACTCTGACGTAGTCATAGTCATAGCAGAAAAAACATTTTGTGAGTTGTGTATTATTCTACGAAAATTACTATGTGTACAGGGATTATCCAGCCTGGCGCTGGCTAACTTAACTGACTCCATACCCAGGCTAGCAGGCTCTGTAATTACCTGTGACCGGGCTTGCTCTAGTGCAGTTAGTCAAATGTGGCTCAATGTGAAATCTATGTTCCGAGTCATATTGAGTAAAACCTCATTTTTGTATTTGCAAACCATAGAAAAAAACTGTATCTAGTAAAACTCACATGTATTCAATATCACAGGCATTTTTAGACATTTTGAACGTTTGAATTAGGAATTATGTTGGAATACATTTTTATTGTTTTTTTCGCATTATCTCAGGATTTAAGTACATTACTGTCAAATTAGTAGAAAAATACTTTTTCTTTTCGCAAACCTTACCAAATGTTTTTTTCCAGAAAAACTCTCAAAGATACATTTCTTCAGGCATTATTAGACATTTTGCATTTCTACTTTTGGAGTTATGTTTCAAAAACTGTCATTTTGAGTGTGACGAATATGAGGCCAGTAAAACCTAATTTTTGTATTTGTGAACCTTTCCAAAATACCTGATTGTGCCTAAACTCACATAAATTCAATATTACAAGCTTTTTTAGACAAATCTCAAGTTTGGTTTTGGAGTTATGATTATAAACCTTTCATATTTAGTAAGATATTTACACTGTTATATTGAATCAAAAAAACTAACTTGTGTCCTTCCAAACCTTAAAAAAGATCTTTTTTCTAGTACAAATAACAAAAATACATATCTCAACCATTATTAGCCATTTTTCATGTGTTGTTTAGAAGTTATGTTTGAATACATTTTTATTGCTTTTTTCACATTATCTCGGGATTGTAAGACTATTATAGTCAAATTGAGTAAAAAACCACTTTTTGCATTTGCAAGATTTAAAAAAGCATATGTTTCGAGTAAAACTCCCAAAGATGCATTATTTCAGGCATTATTAGCCATTTTTCATGTGTGGTGTAGGAGTTATGTTTAAATAACTGTCAAATTGAGTGTTACAGTATACAGTCATATTGAGTAAAACCTCAATGTTGTATTTGCAAACCATAGAAAAACAACTGTATCTAGTAAAATTAACATTTATTCATTATCAAAGGCATTTTTAGACATTTTGCACGTTTGGATTAGGAGTTATGTTGGAATACATTTTTATTCCTTGTTTCGCAATATCTCAGGATTCTAAGAACATTATAGTCATATTGAGTGAAAAACTAGTTTTTGCATTTGCAAGATTTAAAAAAGCATATGCTTCGAGTAAAACTCCCAAAGATGCATAATTTCAGGCATTATTAGCCATTGTTCATGTGTGGTGTAGGAGTTATGTTTAAATAACTGTCATATTGAGTGTTACAGTATACAGTCATATTGAGTAAAACCTCATTTTTGTATTTGCAAACCATAGAAAAACAACTGTATCTAGTAAAACTCACATGTATTCAATATCACAGGCATTTTTAGACATTTTTCACGTTTGGATTAGGAGTTATGTTGGAATACATTTTTATTGCTTTTTTTTGCATTATCTCAGGAATCTGAGTACATTATAGTCATGTTGAGTAAAAAACAACTTTTTGCATTTGCACTATTTAAAAAAGCTTATGCTTCGAGTAAAACTCCTAAAGATGCATTATTTTAGGCATTATTAGCCATTTTTCATGTGTGGTGTAGGAGTTATGTTTAAATAACTGTCATATTGAGTGTTACAGTATACAGTCATATTGAGTAAAACCTAATTTTTGTATTTGCAAACCATAGCAAACAGCTGTATCTAGTAAAACTCACATTTAGTCAATATCACAGGCAGTTTTAGACATTTTGCACGTTTGGATTAGGAATTATGTTGGAATACATTGTTATTGCTTTTTTCGCATTATCTCAGGATTCTAAGAACATTTATGTCAAATTTAGTAAAAAAAAATCTTTCTGTTTTTGCAAACATCACCAAATGTTTTTTTTTTTACAATAAAACTCTCAAAGATACATTTTTTCAGGCATTATTAGACATTTTGCATTTCTACTTTTGGAGTTTTGTTTCAAAAACTGTCATTTTGAGTGTGACCAATATGAGGCCAGCAAAACCTACTTTTTGTATTTGTGAACCTTTCCAAAATACCTGATTCTGCTAAAACTCACATAAATTCAATATTACAGGCTTTTTCAGACAAATTTAAAGTTTGGTTTTGGAGTTATGATTCTAAACCTTTCATCTTTAGTATGACGTTACACTGTTATATTGAATAAAAAAAACTAACTTGTGTCTTTGCAAACCTTACAAGAGATCTTTTTTCTAGTACAACTAACAAAAATACACATCTCTAGGCGTTATTAGCCATTTTTCATCTGTTGTTTAGAAGTTATGTTTGAATACATTTTTATTGCTTTTTACGCATTATCTCAGGATTCTAAGACTATTATAGTCATATTGAGTAAAAAACTACTTTTTGCATTAGCAAGATTTAAAAAAGCATATGTTTCGAGTAAAACTCCCAAAGATGCATTATTTCAAGCATTATTAGTCATTTTTCATGTGTGGTGTAGGAGTTATGTTTAAATAACTGTCATATTGAGTGTTACAGCATACAGTCATATTGAGTAAAACCTCAATTTTGTTTACTCAAACCATAGAAAAACAACTGTATCTAGAAAAACTCACATGTATTCAATATCACAGGCATTGGGGCTTCACGGTGGCAGAGGGGTTAGTGCGTCTGCCTCACAATACGAAGGTCCTGCAGTCCTGGGTTCAAATCCAGGCTCGGGATCTTTCTGTGTGGAGTTTGCATGTTCTCCCCGTGAGTGCGTGGGTTCCCTCCGGGTACTCCGGCTTCCTCCCACCTCCAAAGACATGCACCTGGGGATAGGTTGATTGGCAACACTAAATTGGCCCTAGTGTGTGAATGTGAGTGTGAATGTTGTCTGTCTCTGTGTTGGCCCTGCGATGAGGTGGCGACTTGTCCAGGGTGTACCCCGCCTTCCGCCCGATTGTAGCTGAGATAGGCGCCAGCGCCCCCCGCGACCCCAAAAGGGAATAAGCGGTAGAAAATGGATGGATGGATGGATTTTTAGACTTTTTGCACGTTTGGATTAGGAATTATTTTGGAATACATTTTTATTGCTTTTTTCGCATTATCTCACGATTCTAAGACTATTATAGTCATATTGAGTAAAAAATTGCTTTTTGCATTTGCAAGATTTAAAAAAGTATATGTTTCGAGTAAAACTCCCACAGATGCATTATTTCAGTCCTTATTTGCCATTTTTCATGTGTGGTGTAGGAGTTATGTTTAAATAACTGTCATATTGAGTGTTACAGTATAGAGTCTCATTGAGTAAAACCTCATTTTTGTATTTGCGAAACATAGGAAAACAACTGTACCTAGAAAAACTCAAATGTATTCAATATCACAGGCATTTTTAGACATTTTGCGCGTTTGGATTAGGAATTTTGTTGGAATACATTTTTATTGCTTTTTTCGGATGATCTCAGGATTCTAAGTACATTACTGTCAAATTAGTAGAAAAATACTTTTTGTTTTCGCAAACCTTACCAAATGTTTTTTTCCAGAAAAACTCTCAAAGATAGATTTCTTCGAGCATTATTAGACATTTTGCATTTCTACTTTTGGAGTTATGTTTCAAAAACTGTCATTTTGAGTGTGACCAATATTAGGCGAGGAAAACCAAAGTCTTGTATTTTTGAACCTCTCCAAAATACCTGATTATGTTAAAACTCACAATAAATTCAATATTACAAGCTTTTCTTGGACAAATTTCAAGTTTTGTTTTGGAATTATGATTATAAACCTTTCATATTTAGTATGACAGTTAGACTGTTATATTGAATAAAAAAACTAACTTGTGTCTTTGCAAACCTTACAAAAGATCATTTTTCTTGTACAACTAACAAAAATACATATCTCAAGGCATTATTAGCAATTTTTCATGTGGTGTTTAGAAGTTATGTTTGAATACATTTGTATTGCTTTTTTCACATTATCCCAGGATTCTAAGAACATTATTGTCATAATGAGTAAAAAAATCCTTTTTGCATTTGCAAGATTTAAAAGAGCATATGTTTCGAGTGAAACTCCCAAAGATGCATTATTTCAGGCATTATTAACCATTTTTCATGTATGGTGTAGGAGTTATGTTTAAATAAGTGTCATATTGAGTGTTACATTATACAGTCATATTGAGTAAAACCTCATTTTTGTATTTGCAAACCATAGAAAAAAACTGTATCTAGTAAAACTCATATGTATTCAATATCACAGGCATTTTTAGACATTTTGCACGTTTGGATTATGAATTATGTTTGAATACATTTTTTATTGCTTTTTTCGCATTATCTCAGGATTACTGTTAGTACATTACTGTCAAATTTCTTAGAAAAATACTTTTTGTTTTCGCAAACCTTACCAAATGTTTTTTTTTTCCAGTAAAACTCTCTAAGATACATTTCTTCAGGCATTATTAGACATTTTGCATTTCTACTTTTGGAGTTATGTTTCAAAAACTGTCATTTTGAGCGTGACCAATATGAGGCCAGCAAAACCTAATTGTTTAATTTGTGAACATTTCCAAAATACCTGAGTCTGGTAAAACTCAATAATGACAGTTATTTAAACATAACTCCTACACCACACATGAAAAATGGCTAATAATGCCTGAAATAATGCATCTTTGGGAGTTTTACTCGAAACATGTGCTTTTTTAAATCTTGCAAATGCAAAAGGTTGTTTTTTACCCAATATGACTATAAAAGTCTTACAATCCTGAGATAATGCGAAAAAAGTAATAAAAATGTATTCAAACATAACTTCTAAACAAGACATGCAAAATGGCTAATAGTACTAAATATGAAAGGTTTATAATCATGACTCCAAAACCAGACTTGACATTTGTCTAAAAAGGCCTATAATTTTGAATTTATGTGAGTTTTAGCGGAATTAGGTATTTTGGAAAGGTTCAGAAATACAAAAATTTTGTTTTACTGGCCTCATATTGGTCAACCTCAAAATGACAGTTTTAGAAACATAACTCCAAAAGTAGAAATGCAAAATGTCTAGTAATGCCTGAAGAAATGTATCTTTGAGAGTTTTACTGGAAAAAGAACTTTTGGTAAGGTTTGCAAAAACAAAAAGCATGTTTTTAATAAATTTGACAGTAATGTACTTAGATTCTTGAGATATTGCGAAAAAAGCAATAAAAATGTATTCCAACATAATTCCTAATCCAAACGTGAAAAATGTCTAAAAATGCCTGTGTTATTAAATTTATGTGAGTTTTACTAGATGCAGTTGTTTTTCTATGGTTTGTAAATACAAAAATGAGGTTTTACTCAGTATGCCTGTATACTGTAACACTCAAAATGACAGTCGTTTAAACATAACTCCTACACTACATATGAAAAATAGTGAAAAGTAGTTTTTTACTCAATATGACTATAAAAGTCTTACAATCCTCAGATAATGCGAAAAAAGCAATAAAAATGTATTCCAACATAACTTCTAAACAACACATTAAAAATGGCTAATAATGGCTAGAGATATGTATTTTTGTTAGTTGTACTAGAAAAATGATATTTTGTAAGGTTTGCAAATACACAAGTTAGTTGTTTTGTTCAATATAACAGTGTACATGTCATACTAAATATAAAAGGTTTATTATCATAACTCCAAAACCAAACATGAAATTTGTCTTAAAAAGCCTTTAATATTGAATTAATGTGAGTTTTATCAGAAACAGGTATTTTGGAAAGAATCACCAATACAAAAATTTGGTTTTATTGACCTCAAATTTGTCACACTCAAAATTACAGTTTTTGAAACATAACTCAAAAAATACACATGCAAGATGTCTAAGGATGCCTGAAGAAATGTATCTTTGAGAGTTTTACTGGAAAAAGAAAATTTGGTAAGGTTTGCAAAAACAGAAATTTATTTTTTTAATTAATTTGACAGTAATATACTTAGAATCCTGAGATAGTGCAAAAAAAGCAATTAAAATGTATTCCAACATAATTCCGAATCCAAACGTGCAAAATGTCTAAAAATGCCTGTGATATTGAATACATTTGAGTTTTACTAGATACAGTTGTTTTTCTATGGTTTGCAAATACAAAAATGAGGTTTTACTCAATATGACTGTATACTGTAACACTCAATATGACAGTTATTTAAACATAACTCCTACACCACAAATGAAAAATGGCTAATAATGCCTGAAATAATGCATCTTTGGGAGTTTCACTCGAAACATGTGCTTTTTTAAATCTCGCAAATGCAAAAAGTTGTTTTTTACTCAATATGACTATAATCTTCTTAGAATCCTGAGATGATGCGAAAAAAGCAATAAAAATGTATCCAAATATCACTTCTAAACAACACATGCAAAATGGCAAATAATGCCTAGAGATATGTATTTTTGTTAGTTGTACTAGAAAAATTATCTTTTGTAAGGTTTGTAAAGACACAAGTTAGTTTTTTATTTAATATGACAGTTTAACTGTCATACTAAATATGAATGGTTTATAATCATAACTCCAAAACCAAACTTGAAATTTGTCTAAAAAAGCCTGTAATATTGAATTTATGTGAGTTTAGGCAGAATCAGGTACTTTGGAAATGTTCAGATACAAAAATTTGGTTTTACTGGCCTCATATTGGTCACACTCAAAATGACAGTTTTTGAAACATAACTCCTAAAAGTGGAAATGCAAAACGTCTAATAATGCCTGAAGAAATGTATTTTTGAGAGTTTTACTGGAAAAAAAATATTTTGGTAAGGTTTGAAAATACAGAAAGTAATTTCTTGCTAAATTTGACAGTAATGTACTTAGAATCCTGAAATAATGCGAAAAAAGCAATGAAAATGTATTCCAACATAATTCCTAATCCAAACGTGCAAAATGTCTAAAAATGCCTGTGATATTGAATTAATGTTAGTTTCATTAGATACAGTTATTTTTCTATGGTTTGCAAAAACAAAATTTGATTTTTTTACTCAATTTGACAGTAATGTACTTATAATCCTGAGATAATGCGAAAAAAGCAATAAAAATGTATTCCAACATAATTCCTAATCCAAACGTGCAAAATGTCAAAAAATTCCTGTGATATTGAATACATGTGACTTTTACTAGATACAGTTGTTTTTCTATGGTTTGCAAATACAGAAATGAGGTTTTACTCAATATGACTGTATACTGTAACACTCAATATGACAGTTATTTAAACATAACTCCTACACCACACATGAAAAATGGCTAATGATGCCAGAAATAATGCATTTTTGGGAGTTTTACTCGAAACATATGCTTTTTTAAATCTTGCAAATGCAAAAAGTAGTTTTTTAGTCAATATGACCATAATGATCTTAGAATCCTGAGATAATGCAAAAAAAGCAATAAAAATGTATTCAAACATAACTTCGAAACAGCACACGAAAAACGGCTAATAATACCTAGAGATATGTATTTTTGTTAGTTGTACTAGAAAAATGATCTTTTATAAGGTTTGCAAAGAAACAAGTTAGTTTTTTTATTCAATATAAAGAGTAACTTTCATACTAAATATGAAAGGTTTATAATCATAACTCCAAAACCAAACATGAAATGTGTCTAAAAAAGCCTGTAATATTAAATTTATGTGAGTTTTAGCAGAATCAGGTGTTTTGGAAATTTTCACAAATACAAAAATTAGGTTTTACTGGCCTCATATTGGTCACACTCAAAATGACAGTTTTTGAAACATAACTCCAAAAGTAGAAATGCAAAATGTCTAATAATGCCTGAAGAAATCTATCTTTGAGAGTTTTACTGGAAAAAAAAACATTTGGTAAGGTTTGCAAAAACAAAAAGTATTTTTTTAATAAATTTGACAGTAATGTACTTAGAATCCTGAGATAATGCGAAAAAAGCAATGAAAATGTATTCCAACATAATTCCTAATCAAAATATGCAAAATTTCTAAAAATGCCTGTGTTATTGAATACATGTGAGTTTTACTAGATACAGTTGTTTTTCTGTGATTTGCATATACAAAAATTAGCTTTTACTCATTATGACTGTATACTGTAACACTCAAAATGACAGTTATTTAAACATAACTCCTACACCACACATGAAAAATGGCTAATAATGCCTGAAATAATGCATCTTTGGGAGTTTTACTCGAAACGTATGCTTTTTTAAATCTTTAAAATGCAAAAAGTAGTTTTTACTCAATATGACAATAATATTTTTACAATCCTGAGATAATGCGAAAAAAGCAATACAAATGTATTCAAACATAACTTCTAAACAACACATGCAAAATGGCTAATAATGGCTAGAGATATGTATTTTTGTTAGTTGTACTAGAAAAATGATCTTTTGTAAGTTTTGCAAATTGTCTTACTAAATATGAAAGGTTTTTTAATCATAACTCCAAAACCAAACATGACATTTGTCTTAAAAAGCCTGTAATATTGAATTTATGTGCGTTTTACCAGAATCAGGTATTTTGGAAATGTTCACAAATACAAAAATTAGGTTTTACTTGCCTCATATTGGTGACACTCAAAATGAAAGTTTTTGACACATAACTCCAAAAATACACATGCAAAATTTCTATGCCTGAAGAAATGCATCTTTGAGAGATTTACTGAAAAAAAAAAAAAACATTTGGTAAGGTTTGCAAAAACAAAATTTAATTATTTACTAAATTTGACAGTAATGTACTTATAATCCTGAGATAATGCGAAAAACGCAATAAAAATGCATTCCAATATATTTCCTAATCCAAACGTGCAAAATGTCTAAAAATGCCTGTGATATTGAATACATGTGAGTTTTCCTAGATACAGTTGTTTTTCTATGGTTTGCAAATACAGACATGAGGCTTTACTCAACATGACTGCATACTGTAACACTCAATATGACAGTTATTTAAACATAACTCCTACACCACACATGACATAATGCCTGAAAAAATGCATCTTTGGGAGTTTCACTCAAAACATATGCTTTTTTAAATCTTGCAAATGCAAAAAGTAGTTTTTTACTCAATATGACTATAATACTGTTACAATCCTGAGATAATACCAAAAAAGCAATACAAATGTATTCCAACATAATTCCTAATCCAAACGTGCAAATGTCTAAAAATGCCTGTGATATTGAATATATGTGAATTTTACTAGAAACAGTTGTTTTTCTATTGTTTGCAAATACAAAAATTAGGTTTTACACAATAAGACTGTATACTGTAAACCTCAATATGACGGTTATTTAAATATAACTCCTACACCACACATGAAAAATGGCTAATAATGCCTAGAGATATGTATTTTTGTTTTTTGTACTGGAAAAATGATTTTTTTTAAGGTTTGCAAAGACAAAAGTTTGTTTTTTTTATTAAATATAACAGTGTAACAGTCATACTAAATATGAAAGGTTTATAATCATAACTACAAAACCAAACATGAAATTTGTCTAAAAAAGCCTGTAATATTGAATTTATGTGAGTTTTACCAGAATCAGGTATTTTGGAAATAATCGCAAATACAAAAATTAGGATTTACAGGCCTCATATTGGTCACACTCAAAATGACCGTTTTTCAAACCTAACTCCAAAAGTAGAAATGCAAAATGTCTAATAATGCCTGAAGAAATATATCTTTGAGAGTTTTACTGGGAAAAAAAAACATTTGGTAAGGTTTGCAAAAACAGAAAATTATTTTTTACTCAATATGACTATAATGTTCTTAGAATCCTGAGATAATGCGAAAAAAGCAATAAAAATGTATTCCAACATATATTCTGATCCAAACGTGCTAACTGTCTAAAAATGCCTGTGATATTGAATCAATGTGAGTTTTAATAGATACAGTTGTTTTACTATGGTTTGCCCATACAAAAATTAGGGTTTACTCCATATGACTGTAAACTGTAACACTCAATATGACAGTTATTTAAACATAACTCCTACACCATAAATGAAAAATGGCTAATAATGCCTGAAATAATGCATCTTGGGAGTTTTACCTGAAACATATGCTTTTTTAAATCTTGCAAATGCAAAAAGTAGTTGTTTTTACTCAATATGACTATAATAGTCTTAGAATCCTGAGATAATGCAAAAAAAAGCCATACAAATGTATTCAAACCTAACTTCTAAACAACACATGAAAAATGGCTAATAATGCCTAGAGATATGTATTTTTGTTAGTTGTACTAGAAAAATGATCTTTTGTAAGGTTTGCAAAGACACAAGTTTTTTTCTTTTATTCAATATAACAGTGTAACTGTCATACTAAATATGAAAGGTTTATAATCATAACTCCAAAACCAAACTTGAAATTTCTCTAAAAAGCCTGTAATATTGAATTTATGTGAGTTCAGGCAGAATCAGGTATTTTGGAAATGTTCAGAAATATAAAGATTTTGTTTTACTGGCCTCATATTGGTCACACTCAAAATGACGGTTTTTGAAATATAACTCGAAAAGTGGAAATGCAAAATTTCTAATAATGCCTGAAGAAATGTATCTTTGAGAATTTTACTGGAAAAAAACGTTTGGTAAGGTTTGAAAAAACACAAAGTAATTTTTTACTACATTTGACATCAATGTACTTAGAATCCTGAGATAATGTGAAAAAAGCAATGAAAATGTATTCCAACATAATTCCTAATCCAAACGTGCAAAATGTCTAAAAATGCCTGTGATATTGAATACATGTGAGTTTTACTAGATACAGTTGTTTTTCTATGGTTTGCAAATACAAAAATGAGGTTTTACTAAATATGACTGTATACTGTAACACTCAATATGACAGTTATTTAAACATAACTCCTACACCGCACATGAAAAATGGATAATAATGCCTGAAATAATGCATCTTTGGGAGTTTTACTCAAAACTTATGCTTTTTTAAATCTTGCAAATGCAAAAAGTAATTTTTTACTCAATATGACGATAACAGTTTTACAATCCTGAGATAATGCGAAAAAAGCAATACAAATGTATTCAAACATAACTTCTAAACAGCACACGAACACTGTCTAATAATGCCTAGAGATATGTATTTTTGTTAGTTGTACTAGAAAAATGATTTTTTGTAAGGTTTGCAAAGACACAAGTTAGTTTTTTTATTCAATATAACAGTGTAACTGTCATACTAAATATCAATCAATCAATCAATCAATGTTTACTTATATAGCCCTAAATCACTAGTGTCTCAAAGGGCTGCACAAACCACTACGACATCCTCGGGCAAGGAAAACTCACACCCAGTGGGACATCGGTGACAATAATGACTATGAGAATGTGATACTGTGATACTAATGATACTGATGACTATGAAAACATATGAGAACATGATACTGTGAAAGATCAATCCATAATGGATCCAACACAGTCGCGAGAGTCCAGTCCAAAGCGGATCCAACACAGCAGCGAGAGTCCCGTTCACAGCGGAGCCAGCAGGAAACCATCCCAAGCGGAGGCTGATCAGCAGCGCAGAGATGTCCCCAGCCGATACACAGGCGAGCAGTACATGGCCACCGGATCGGACCGGACTCCCTCCACAAGGGAGAGTGGGACATAGAAGAAAAAGAAAAGAAACGGCAGATCAACTGGTCTAAAAAGGGAGTCTATTTAAAGGCTAGAGTATACAAATGAGTTTTAAGGTGAGACTTAAATGCTTCTACTGAGGTAGCATCTCAAACTGTTACCGGGAGGGCATTCCAGAGTACTGGAGCCCGAAATGAAAAAGCTCTACAGCCCGCAGACTTTTTTTGGGCTTTGGGGATCACTAATAAGCCGGAGTCCTTTGAACGCAGATTTCTTGCCGGGACATATGGTACAATACAATCGGCAAGATAGGATGGAGCTAGACCGTGTAGTATTTTATACGTAAGTAGTAAAACCTTAAAGTCACATCTTAAGTGCACAGGAAGCCAGTGCAGGTGAGCCAGTACAGGCGTAATGTGATCAAACTTTCTTGTTCTTGTCAAAAGTCTAGCAGCCGCATTTTGTACCAACTGTAATCTTTTAATGCTAGACATGGGGAGACCCGAAAATAATACGTTACAGTAGTCTAGGCGAGACGTAACAAACGCATGGATAATGATCTCAGCGTCTTTAGTGGACAGAATGGAGCAAATTTTAGCGATGTTGCGGAGATGAAAGAAGGCCATTTTAGTAACGCTTTTAATGTGTGCCTCAAAGGAGAGAGTTGGGTCGAAGATAATACCCAGATTCTTTACCGTGTCGCCTTGTTTAATTGTTTGGTTGTCAAATGTTAGAGTTGTATTATTAAATAGAGTTCGGTGTCTAGCAGGACCGATAATCAGCATTTCCGTTTTTTTGGCGTTGAGTTGCAAAAAGTTAGCGGACATCCATTGTTTAATTTCATTAAGACACGCCTCCAGCTGACTACAATCCGGCGTGTTGGTCAGCTTTAGGGGCATGTAGAGTTGGGTGTCATCAGCATAACAGTGAAAGCTAACACCGTATTTGCGTATGATGTCACCTAGCGGCAGCATGTAGATGCTGAAGAGTGCAGGGCCAAGGACCGAACCCTGGGGAACTCCACACGTTACCTTAACGTAGTCCGAGGTCACATTGTTATGGGAGACACACTGCATCCTATCAGTAAGATAAGAGTTAAACCAAGACAGGGCTAAGTCTGACATACCAATTCGTGTTTTGATACGTTCTAATAAAATATTATGATCGACAGTATCGAAAGCAGCGCTAAGATCGAGGAGCAGCAACATAGATGACGCATCAGAATCCATCGTTAGCAATAGATCATTAGTCATTTTTGCGGGGGCTGTCTCCGTCGAGTGATTTGCCCTGAAACCGGATTGAAAGGTTTCACATAGATTGTTAGACGCTAAGTGTTCATTTAACTGCTCCGCAACAATTTTTTCGAGGATTTTTGAAATAAAGGGAAGGTGAGACACCGGTCGGTAGTTTACCATGAGGTCAGGATCGAGGTTAGGTCTTTTAAGAAGAGGATGAATAACCGCTTTTTTGAATGCTAGGGCAACAGTGCCCGAGGAAAGTGATAAGTTTATAATATTTAGCACTGATGGACCTAATAATACAAAGAGCTCCTTGATCAGTTTCCCAGGAAGCGGGTCAAGTAAACATGTCGTTTGTTTTATTCCATTTACACGTTGTAACAATTCCTCTAACGTTATTTCCTCAAAACGAGAGAAACTATTTTGGAGGGCAGTATCCGCCGTATATACAATCGTGTCAGTGTTAATAGAACCCCGTTGTAGATATGAAAAGTTTATAATCATAACTCCAACACCAAACATGAACTTTGTCTAAGAAAGCCTGTAATATTGAGTTTATGTGAATTTTACCAGAATAAGGTATTTTGTCTAAGAAAGCCTGTAATATTGAGTTTATGTGAATTTTACCAGAATAAGGTATTTTGGAAAGAATCACGGATACAAATATTAGGTTTTACTGGCCTCATATTGGTCACACTCAAAATGACAGTTTTTGAAACATAACTCCAAAAGTAGAAATGCAAAATGTCTAATAATGCCTGAAGAAATGTATAATTGAGTTTTACTGAGAAAAAAGAAAAACATTTGGTGAGGTTTGCAAAACAGAAAGTATTTTTTTACAAAATTTGACAGTAATGTACTTAGAATCCTGAGATAATGCGAAAAAAGCAATACAAATGTATTCCAACATAATTCTTAATCCAAACGTACAAAATGTCTAAAAATGTCTGTGATATTGAATAAATGTTAGTTTAACTAGATACAGTTGTTTTTCTATCGTTTGCAAATACAAAATTTAAGTTTTACTCAATATGACTGTATACTGTAACACTCAATATGACAGTTATTTAAACATAACTCC
The DNA here is from genome assembly GCF_033978795.1 of Nerophis ophidion. Lineage (NCBI taxonomy): Eukaryota > Metazoa > Chordata > Actinopteri > Syngnathiformes > Syngnathidae > Nerophis > Nerophis ophidion. The sequence continues at coordinate 45,094,167 of NC_084619.1, forward strand.
TACACCACACATGAAAAATGGCTAATAATGCCTGAAATAATGCATCTTTGGGAGTTTTACTCGAAACATATGCTTTTTTAAATCTTGCAAATGCAAAAAGTTGTTTTTTACTTAATATGGCAATAATGTTCTTAGAATCCTGAGTTAATGCGAAAAAAGCAATAAAAATGTATTCAAACATAACTTCTAAACAAAACATGCAAAATGGCAAATAATGCCTAGAGATATGTATTTTTGTTAGTTTACTACAAAAATGATCTTTTGTAAGGTTTGCAAAGACACAAGTTAGTTTTTTTATTTAATATAACAGTGTAACTGTCATACTAAATATAAAAGGTTTATAATCATAACTCCAAAAGCAAACTTGAAATCTGTCTAAAAAAGCCTGTAATATTGAATTTATGTGAAATAATGCGGAATCAGGTAATTTGAAAATGTTCAGAAATACAAAAATTTGGTTTTACTGGCCTCACATTGGTCACACTCAAAATGACAGTTTTTGAAACATAACTCCAAAAGTGGAAATGCAAAATGTCTAATAATGCCTGAAGAAATGTATGATTGAGTTTTACTGAGAAAAAATATATTTGGTGAGGTTTGCAAAAAAAGAAAGTATTTTTTTACAAAATTTGACAGTAATGTACTTAGAATCCTGAGATAATGCGAAAAAAGCAATACAAATGTATTCCAACATAATTCTTAATCCAAATGTACAAAATATCTAAAAATGCCTGTGATATTGAATACATGTTAGTTTAACTAGATAGTTGTTTTTCTATGGTTTGCAAATACAAAATTTAGGTTTTACTCAATATGACTGTATACTGTAACACTCAATTTGACAGTTATTTAAACATAACTCCTACACCACACATGAAAAATGGCTAATAATGCCTGAAATAATGCATCTTTGGGAGTTTTACTCGAAACATATAATTTTTTAAATCTTGCAAATGCAAAAAGTTGTTTTTTACTCAATATGACTATAATAGTCTTACAATCCTGAGATAATGCAAAAAAAAAGCAATAAAAATGTATTCAAACACACCTTCTAAACAACACAAGAAAAATGGCTAATAATGCCTAGAGATATGTATTTGTGTTGGTTGTACTCGAAAAATGATATTTTGTAAGGTTTGCAAAGACACAAGTAAATTTTTTTATTCAATATAACAGTGTAACTGTCATACTAAATATGAAAGGTTTATGATCATAACTCCAAAACCGAACATGAACTTTGTCTAAAAAAGCCTGTAATATTGAATTTATGTGAGTTTTACCAGAATCAGGTATTTTGTAAAGAATCACGGATACAAATATTAGGTTTTACTGGCCTCATATTGGTCACACTCAAAATGACAGTTTTTGAAACATAACTCCAAAAGTAGAAATGCAAAATGTCTAATAATGCCTGAAGAAATGTATAATTGAGTTTTACTGAGAAAAAAAAAAAAACATTTGGTGAGGTTTGCAAAAACAGAAAGTAATTTTTTATAAAATTTGACAGTAATGTACTTAGAATCCTGAGATAATGCGAAAAAAGCAATACAAATGTATTCCAACATAATTCTTAATCCAAACGTACAAAATGTCTAAAAATGCCTGTGATATTGAATAAATGTTAGTTTAACTAGATACAGTTGTTTTTCTACGGTTTGAAAATACAAAATTTAGGTTTTACTCAATAAGACTGTATACTGTAACACTCAATATGACAGTTATTTAAACATAACTCCTACACCACACATGAAAATTGGCTTATAATGCCTGAAATAATGCATCTTTGGGAGTTTTACTCGAAACATATGCTTTTTTAAATCTTGCAAATGCAAAAAGTAGTTTTTTACTCAATATGACTATAATAGTCTAGAATCCTGAGATTCTAAGATTCATAAAAATGTATTCAAACATAACTTCCTAACAACACATTTAAAATGGCTAATAATGCCTATAGATGTGTATTTTTGTTAGTTGTACTAGAAAAAATTATCTTTTGTAAGGTTAGCAAAGACACAAGTCAGTTTTTCTTATTCAATATAACAGTGTAACAGTCATACTATATATCAATCAATCAATCAATGTTTACTTATATAGCCCTAAATCACTAGTGTCTCACAGGGCTGCACAAACCACTACGACATCCTCGGTAGGCCCACATAAGGGCAAGGAAAACTCACACCCAGTGGGACATCGGTGACAATAATGACCCAGTGGGACGTCGGTGACAATGATGACTATGAGAACCTTGGAGAGGAGGAAAGCAATGGATGTCTAACATGATACTGTGAAAGTTCAATCCATAATGGATCCAACACAGTCGCCAGAGTCCAGTCCAAAGCGGATCCAACACAGCAGCGAGAGTCCCGTTCACAGCGGAGCCAGCAGGAAACCATCCCAAGCGGAGGCGGATCAGCAGCGCAGAGATGTCCCCAGCCGATACACAGGCAAGCAGTACATGGCCACCGGACCGGACCAGACCCCCTCCACAAAGGAGAGTGGGACATAGAAGAAAAAGAAAAGAAACGGCAGATCAACTGGTCTAAAAAGGGAGTCTATTTAAAGGCTAGAGTATACAAATGAGTTTTAACGTGAGACTTAAATGCTTCTACTGAGGTGGTATCTCGAACTGTTACCGGGAGGGCATTCCAGAGTACTGGAGCCCGAAATGAAAAAGCTCTATAGCCCGCAGACTTTTTTTGGGCTTTGGGAATCACTAATAAGCCGGAGTCCTTTGAACGCAGATTTCTTGCCGGGACATATGGTACAATACAATCGGCAAGATAGGATGGAGCTAGACCGTGTAGTATTTTATACGTAAGTAGTAAAACCTTAAAGTCACATCTTAAGTGCACAGGAAGCCAGTGCAGGTGAGCCAGTACAGGCATAATGTGATCAAACTTTCTTGTTCTTGTCAAAAGTCTAGCAGCCGCATTTTGTACCAACTGTAATCTTTTAATGCTAGACATGGGGAGACCCGAAAATAATACGTTACAGTAATCGAGGTGAGACGTAACAAACGCATGGATAATGATCTCAGCGTCTTTAGTGGACAGAATGGAGCGACTTTTAGCGATATTACGGAAATGAAAGAAGGCCGTTTTATTAACGCTTTTAATGTGTGACTCAAAGGAGAGAGTTGGGTCGAAGATAACACCCAGATTCTTTACCGTGTTGCCTTGTTTAATTGTTTGGTTGTCAAATGTTAGAGTTGTATTATTAAATAGAGTTCGGTGTCTAGCAGGACCGATAATCAGCATTTCCGTTTTTTTGGCGTTGAGTTGTAAAAAGTTAGCGGACATCCATTGTTTAATTTCATTAAGACACGTCTCCAGCTGACTACAATCCGGCATGTTGGTCAGCTTTAGGGGCATGTAGAGTTGGGTGTCATCAGCATAACAGTGAAAGTTAACACCGTATTTGCGTATGATGTCACCTAGCGGCAGCATGTAGATGCTGGAGAGTGCAGGGCCAAGGACCGAACCCTGGGGAACTCCACACGTTACCTTAACGTAGTCCGAGGTCACATTGTTATGGGAGACACACTGCATCCTATCAGTAAGATAAGAGTTAAACCAAGACAAGGCTAAGTCTGACATACCAATTCGTGTTTTGATACGTTCTAATAAAATATTATGATCGACAGTATCGAAAGCAGCGCTAAGATCGAGGAGCAGCAACATAGATGACGCATCAGAATCCATCGTTAGCAATAGATCATTAGTCATTTTTGCGAGGGCTGTCTCCGTGGAGTGATTTGCCTTGAAACCGGATTGAAAGGTTTCACATAGATTGTTAGACGCTAAGTGTTCATTTAACTGCTCCGCAACAATTTTTTCGAGGATTTTTGAAATAAAGGGAAGGTGAGACACCGGTCGGTAGTTTACCATGAGGTCAGGATCGAGGTTAGGTCTTTTAAGAAGAGGATGAATAACCGCTTTTTTGAATGCTAGGGGAACAGTGCCCGAGGAAAGTGATAAGTTTATAATATTTAGCACTGATGGACCTAATAATACAAAAAGCTCCTTGATCAGTTTCCCAGGAAGAGGGTCAAGTAAACATGTTGTTTGTTTTATTCCATTTACACGTTGTAACAATTCCTCTAATGTTATTTCCTCAAAACGAGAGAAACTATTTTGGAGGGCAGTATCCGCCGTATATACAATCGTGTCAGTGTTAATAGAACCCCGTTGTAGCTGGGACTCATTGTCTTTAATCTCCTTTCTAATGACTTCAATTTTCTTACTAAAGAATTGCATAAAGTCATCAGCTGAGTGGGTGGAGCTACTGGAAGGGGTCCCTTGTTGGGTTAGCGATGCTACCGTACTAAACAAAAATTTAGGATCGTTTTTATTACGGTGGATGAGATTTGAGTAATATTTAACTTTAGCTAAGGTAAGCATGCGTTTATAAGTTATTAAACCATCACTCCACGCTTGATGGTGCACCTCAAGTTTAGTCGTGCGCTATTTGCGTTCCAGCTTTCTGCATATTAATTTCTGAGCTCTAGTTTCTTCTGTAAACCACGGGGTGCGCTTTTTTGGAGCCTTTTTTAACTTTAGCAGTGCTATGTTATCAATGGTTTCGCACAGGGCTTCGTTAAAGTTGTTAGTGAGGTTATCAATAGAGCCCACATATTTAGGGAATGGTGCCATTACCGAGGGCAGTAGGTCAGCAAGAGTTGTTGTTGTGGCTGTATTAATGTTGCGGCTGCTATAGCAGTTATTATTATTATTAGTTTGACGAACATGCGTCTGAACCTCGAATTTTATAAGGTAATGATCGGACAATACTTTAGTATACGGGAGTATCGTAACTTTGGAAATGGTGATACCCCTGACAAGCACTAGGTCTATCGTATTACCGTTGCGATGTGTGGGTTCATTTATTATTTGTGTGAGACCACAGCTATCGATTATAGTCTGGAGCGCTACGCACGGTGGGTCCGACGGGGTATTCATATGGATATTAAAGTCCCCCATTATGATTATATTATCGGCGTGTGTCACTAGATCAGCAACGAACTCTGAGAATTCATTGATAAAGTCCGAATAGGGCCCTGGGGGGCGGTAGATAACAGCCAGGTGTAGAGGCAGCGGTGTGACAGACCTCATAGTAAGCACCTCAAACGATTTATATTTATTATTTATGTTAGGACTAAGGTTAAAGTTTTCGTTGTATATTAGTGCGACCCCCCCACCCCTTTTAAGCGGACGGGCAATATGCGCATGTGTAAAGTTAGGAGGACATGCCTCATTTAGCGCAAAAAAGTCGTTTGGTTTAAGCCAGGTTTCGCTGAGACCGATGACGTTAAGATTGTTGTCTCTGATAATATCATTAACTAACAACGTTTTGGGAGACAATGATCTTATGTTTAAAAAACCTATATTATAGGTAGTCGGCTGTTTTAGGGAATTTTTGATCAAATTGTCCGAAGTAGCAATATTAATAATGTTGTGTTTATTATGCCCAGTGCATTTAGTATAATTACGACCATATCTAGGAATTTATACGACGGGAATTTTCCGATTGTTTGATTGTTGCTTTGATAAACTGCACGCATCATGGTTAGCCACCTCAGTAACGGGGATTTTCCGATTGTTTGTTTGTTGCTTTGATAAACTGCACGCATCATAGTTAGCCACTTCGGTAAAACACATGTCCAACTCTGAAACACTCAAAGCAGAAAAAACTTGTTCTAATTTAACTGACTCCTTACCCAGACCAGTAGTCTCGCATCTTTTATTTAAATCCGGCTGCAGGATGGAGGGAAGTGGTGTCCTGTGGGGATTAGCCTTCTGCTTTGTTTTTAGCCCCGCTCGACATCCGCGTTTCCGATCACACCGCTGGCGTCTGCTCCGTAGACGGCCCCCGCTGCTACTATACTCCCCTGCTTCACGGGCCGCTGGATGTAGCCGCCGCAGCACTCCCGTGCTAGTCAGCACGTCCAGCAAGCACGCGTCAAAACGGCCCGATATGTCCACATCCAGAAGTGTCTGGCGGTCGTACGTGATCACGGAGTGACCACGATGCGAGCCAGCCATGAAGTCTGCAGAACTGTCCGGCATTTCCGCCAAATGTTCCATCTTTAGCAAGAGCTCCGCAATGTCGCAGCCCGTCCGGGCGCCGCCATCTCTCAATCTATGAAAGGTTTATAATCATAACTCCAAAACCAAACCTGAAATTTGTCTAAAAAAGCCTGTAATATTGAATTTATGTGAGTTTTACCAGAATCAGGTATTTTGGAAAGAATCACAAATACAAAAATTAGGTTTTGCTTGCCTCATATTG